>NW_027671314.1:0-76090 GCF_964165515.1 Mesoplodon bidens
AATCAATGGACAAAGGTTTAATCTCCAATATATATAAACAGCTCATGCAGCTTAATATTAATAAAACAAACAACCCAATACAAAAATGGGCAGAAGATCTAAAGAGACGTTTCTTCAAAGAAGACACAGAGATGGCCAAGACGCACATGAAAAGCTGCTCAACATCACTAATTATTAGAGAAATGCAAATCAAAACTACAATGAGGTAAGACCTCACACCTGTTAGAATCGGCATCATCAGATAATCTACAAACAACAAACTCTGGGGAGGGTGTGGACAAAAGGAACCCTCTTCCGCTATTGGTGGGAATGTAAATTGATACAGTCACTATGGAGAACAGTATGGAGGTTCCTTTAAAAAACTAAAAAGAGAATTACCATAGGATCCAGCAATCCCACTTCTGGGCATATACCCAGAGAAAACCATAAATCACAAAGACACATTCACCACAATGTTCATTGCAGCACTATTTACAATAGCCAGGTAATGGAAGCAACCTAAATGCCCACAGACAGACGAATGGATAAAGATGTGGTACATATACAAAATGGAATATTACTCAGCCATAAAAAGGAATGAAACTGGGTCATTTGTAGAGAAGTTGATGGATCTAGAGACTGTCATACAGAGTGAAGTAAGTCAGAAAGAGAAAAACAAATATTGTATATTAATGCCTATATGTGGAAGCTAGAAAAATGGTAGAGATGAACTGGTTTGCAGGGCAGAAATAGAGACACAGAGGTAGAGAACAAACGTATGGACACAAAGTGGGGGAAGCCATGGGGTGGTGGTGGTGGGATGAGTTGGGAGATTAGGATTGACCTGTATACATGTCTATGCATAAAATAGATAACTAATAATAACCTACTATATAAAAAAATAACTAAAATTAAATTTCAAAATTTTAAAAAATAAAATGTAAAAATAAAACAGAAAAAAAGTTCTTCCATTCACACTGATGTATTTATACGAATGAATTATTTCCATGCTTATATCTATAAATACATAAATGAGGAATAAAATCTAACTTGAACCAAAAAAGAAAAAAAAAACTGAACCTAAGAATTATACAGAGGAAAACACTACGAAGGCACTTGCTCCAGTGGTAAACAATTCTGAAATTGGTCAGAGGTGGGGAATCATCTCCCATACAGCCAGCAGCCCCGCCCGCCCACGCAAGGAGCATCCTCATTGCAAAGCTGGGAGACCGTGCCGAGGCCTCTGTGAGTAAACGTGAGCTGAGCCCCAGGCCAGATGCTGCTGAACTGTTCCCACCCTTCCCAGGTGAAACACCTGAATATGTACAAGGGCTTGAAAGCCTAGAGGAAGGGCCGTGGAGCCACACCAGCGACAGCACGCAGGCCAACTTGGTGCCTGCAGGTCAGCCAGGATGGTACTGCCACGGACGCTCTTCTGGAAGCTTTCTATTGCCCTGCCTGAGATACCCCTCCTGTCCCGGCCCCCACTCCTTTTTTTCCTTCCTCACCTCAGCCCGGAGAGATATTCCAGTGGAAGTTATGGGTGACACATCCTCTTCTTTACAGGTGGCAGCCTGGCAACTCCTGCCGAAAGTCCAGCAGAGCCCCACTCACACCGGGCCACCCACAAAGCCGTGGACCCTCACACCCTCCCACCAGCACAGCCCCGAGACTGCTGACGGGGCAGAGAATATGGAGTCAGGCACAGCTGCAGGGGCTATTGCTGCCTGGAGTGCTGTTTATATTGACCTCAACCCAGGCACACCTGGGGAGGGCTTGCCGGCAGGGTCAGGCTGCCCAGGTCAGCTAATCCTCAGCCCTCAGGGAATCACATTGCAGAAAATGGACCTCGCTAAGACAGAATATTCGCCAAGGAGAAAAAGGACACAATGCCATTTGCAGCACCGTAGATGAGTCTCGAGGTAATCACGTGACTTGGAGTAAGTCAGAAAGTGAAAGACAAATATCATATCATAGCACTTATAGGTGTTACCTATAAATTGATACCAGGGCAGATATTTCCACGGAGAAGGGCAATCACAGATTCATTAAACAAACTTATGGTTCACCAAAGGAAAGGTGTGAGGATTGAATTCATTACGATATTGGGGTTAACAGACATATACAAACACAGTAGACGTATATAATCACCAAAGACCTACGGAGTACCAAGAGAAGACTACTCAACATTCTGTCATAACGTACATGGGAAAAGGATCCCAGGAAGAACAGACATATGTATATGTGTAAAAGAACCACCTCTTGCACACCTACAACAAGCTAAACGTTGTACTCAAACTTGCTGTAATAAAAAATAAAAAATTAAATTAAGAACACGAACAAGAAGTAGTGAGACAAACTTGAGGGGCATTCTCCTGGCACTTTCCGTTCTACATTCCAATCTAGAACACGACTTCCATTGAGTCTCTGCTGCCCTAGTAACCAGAATTGGTAAGGGCGAACTGCTGCCACCTTGTGGCCGTTTCACACAACTGCAGGTTTAATGCCAGCGCTAATGGTCAGTGGATATTCCAAATCATTACAGGCCTGTAAATGACACCTGCCCTGAAAACAAATCCTGGGGTCATATATCGACCAAAAAATTCAAAAGACGTCCATATTTCAAAACGACAGTTTCAAGAGGCATATTACACGCACATTAGTGTTCTGCTTCTTTTGCTTTCTTTCTTTCTTTGTTAAAAAAAACGGGAATGGAGAAAGGCAACCCTCAGAATGGGCGAAAACGTTCACAAACGAATCAATGGACAAAGGTTTAATCTCCAATATATATAAACAGCTCATGCAGCTTAATATTAATAAAACAAACAACCCAATACAAAAATGGGCAGAAGATCTAAAGAGACGTTTCTTCAAAGAAGACACAGAGATGGCCAAGACGCACATGAAAAGCTGCTCAACATCACTAATTATTAGAGAAATGCAAATCAAAACTACAATGAGGTAAGACCTCACACCTGTTAGAATCGGCATCATCAGATAATCTACAAACAACAAACTCTGGGGAGTGTGTGGACAAAAGGAACCCTCTTCCGCTATTGGTGGGAATGTAAATTGATACAGTCACTATGGAGAACAGTATGGAGGTTCCTTTAAAAAACTAAAAAGAGAATTACCATAGGATCCAGCAATCCCTCTTCTTGGCATATACCCAGAGAAAACCATAAATCACAAAGACACATTCACCACAATGTTCATTGCAGCACTATTTACAATAGCCAGGTAATGGAAGCAAACTAAATGCCCACAGACAGACGAATGGATAAAGATGTGGTACATATACAAAATGGAATATTACTCAGCCATAGGAAGGAATGAAACTGGATCATTTGTAGAGAAGTTGATGGATCTAGAGACTGTCATACAGAGTGAAGTAAGTCAGAAAGAGAAAAACAAATATTGTATATTAATGCCTATATGTGGAACCTAGAAAAATGGTAGAGATGAACTGGTTTGCAGGGCAGAAATAGAGACACAGAGGTAGAGAACAAACGTATGGACACAAAGTGGGGGAAGCCATGGGGTGGTGGTGGTGGGATGAGTTGGGAGATTAGGATTGACCTGTATACATGTCTATGCATAAAATAGATAACTAATAATAACCTACTGTATAAAAAAAATAACTAAAATTAAATTTCAAAATTTAAAAAAATAAAATGTAAAAATAAAACAGAAAAAAAGTTCTTCCATTCACACTGATGTATTTATACGAATGAATTATTTCCATGCTTATATCTATAAATACATAAATGAGGAATAAAATCTAACTTGAACCAAAAAAGAAAAAAAAACTGAACCTAAGAATTATACAGAGGAAAACACTACGAAGGCACTTGCTCCAGTGGTAAACAATTCTGAAATTGGTCAGAGGTGGGGAATCATCTCCCATACAGCCAGCAGCCCGGCCCGCCCACGCAAGGAGCATCCTCATTGCAAAGCTGGGAGACCGTGCCGAGGCCTCTGTGAGTAAACGTGAGCTGAGCCCCAGGCCAGATGCTGCTGAACTGTTCCCACCCTTCCCAGGTGAAACACCTGAATATGTACAAGGGCTTGAAAGCCTAGAGGAAGGGCCGTGGAGCCACACCAGCGACAGCACGCAGGCCAACTTGGTGCCTGCAGGTCAGCCAGGATGGTACTGGCCACGGGCGCTCTTCTGGAAGCTTTCTATTGCCCTGCCTGAGATACCCCTCCTGTCCCGGCCCCCACTCCTTTTTTTCCTTCCTCACCTCAGCCCGGAGAGATATTCCAGTGGAAGTTATGGGTGACACATCCTCTTCTTTACAGGTGGCAGCCTGGCAACTCCTGCCGAAAGTCCAGCAGAGCCCCACTCACACCGGGCCACCCACAAAGCCGTGGACCCTCACACCCTCCCACCAGCACAGCCCCGAGACTGCTGACGGGGCAGAGGATATGGAGTCAGGCACAGCTGCAGGGACTATTGCTGCCTGGAGTGCTGTTTATATTGACCACAACCCAGGCACACCTGGGGAGGGCTTGCCGGCAGGGTCAGGCTGCCCAGGTCAGCTAATCCTCAGCCCTCAGGGAATCACATTGCAGAATATGGACCTCGCTAAGACAGAATATTCGCCAAGGAAAAAAAGGACACAATGCCATTTACAGCACCGTAGATGAGTCTCGAGGTAATCACGTGACTTGGAGTAAGTCAGAAAGTGAAAGACAAATATCATATCATATCACTTATAGGTGTTACCTATAAATTGATACCAGGGCAGATATTTCCACGGAGAAGGGCAATCACAGATTCATTAAACAAACTTATGGTTCACGAAAGGAAAGGTGTGAGGATTGAATTCATTACGATATTGGGGTTAACAGACATATACAAAGACAGTAGACGTATATAATCACCAAAGACCTACGGAGTACCAAGAGAAGACTACTCAACATTCTGTCATAACGTACATGGGAAAAGGATCCCAGGAAGAACAGACATATGTATATGTGTAAAAGAACCACCTCTTGCACACCTACAACAAGCTAAACGTTGTACTCAAACTTGCTGTAATAAAAAATAAAAAATTAAATTAAGAACACGAACAAGAAGTAGTGAGACATACTTGAGGGGCTTTCTCCTGGCACTTTCCGTTCTACATTCCAATCTAGAACACGACTTCCATTGAGTCTCTGCTGCCCTAGTAACCAGAATTGGTAAGGGAGAACTGCTGCCACCTTGTGGCCGTTTCACACAACTGCAGGTTTAATGCCAGCGCTAATGGTCAGTGGATATTCCAAATCATTACAGGCCTGTAAATGACACCTGCCCTGAAAACAAATCCTGGGGTCATATATCGACCAAAAAATTCAAAAGACGTCCATATTTCAAAACGACAGTTTCAAGAGGCATATTACACGCACATTAGTGTTCTGCTTCTTTTGCTTTCTTTCCTTCTTTGTTAAAAAAAACGGGAATGGAGAAAGGCAACCCTCAGAATGGGCGAAAACGTTCACAAACGAATCAATGGACAAAGGTTTAATCTCCAATATATATAAACAGCTCATGCAGCTTAATATTAATAAAACAAACAACCCAATACAAAAATGGGCAGAAGATCTAAAGAGACGTTTCTTCAAAGAAGACACAGAGATGGCCAAGACGCACATGAAAAGCTGCTCAACATCACTAATTATTAGAGAAATGCAAATCAAAACTACAATGAGGTAAGACCTCACACCTGTTAGAATCGGCATCATCAGATAATCTACAAACAACAAACTCTGGGGAGTGTGTGGACAAAAGAAACCCTCTTCCGCTATTGGTGGGAATGTAAATTGATACAGTCACTATGGAGAACAGTATGGAGGTTCCTTTAAAAAACTAAAAAGAGAATTACCATAGGATCCAGCAATCCCTCTTCTGGGCATATACCCAGAGAAAACCATAAATCACAAAGACACATTCACCACAATGTTCATTGCAGCACTATTTACAATAGCCAGGTAATGGAAGCAAACTAAATGCCCACAGACAGACGAATGGATAAAGATGTGGTACATATACAAAATGGAATATTACTCAGCCATAGGAAGGAATGAAACTGGATCATTTGTAGAGAAGTTGATGGATCTAGAGACTGTCATACAGAGTGAAGTAAGTCAGAAAGAGAAAAACAAATATTGTATATTAATGCCTATATGTGGAACCTAGAAAAATGGTAGAGATGAACTGGTTTGCAGGGCAGAAATAGAGACACAGAGGTAGAGAACAAACGTATGGACACAAAGTGGGGGAAGCCATGGGGTGGTGGTGGTGGGATGAGTTGGGAGATTAGGATTGACCTGTATACATGTCTATGCATAAAATAGATAACTAATAATAACCTACTGTATAAAAAAAATAACTAAAATTAAATTTCAAAATTTAAAAAAATAAAATGTAAAAATAAAACAGAAAAAAAGTTCTTCCATTCACACTGATGTATTTATACGAATGAATTATTTCCATGCTTATATCTATAAATACATAAATGAGGAATAAAATCTAACTTGAACCAAAAAAGAAAAAAAAACTGAACCTAAGAATTATACAGAGGAAAACACTACGAAGGCACTTGCTCCAGTGGTAAACAATTCTGAAATTGGTCAGAGGTGGGGAATCATCTCCCATACAGCCAGCAGCCCGGCCCGCCCACGCAAGGAGCATCCTCATTGCAAAGCTGGGAGACCGTGCCGAGGCCTCTGTGAGTAAACGTGAGCTGAGCCCCAGGCCAGATGCTGCTGAACTGTTCCCACCCTTCCCAGGTGAAACACCTGAATATGTACAAGGGCTTGAAAGCCTAGAGGAAGGGCCGTGGAGCCACACCAGCGACAGCACGCAGGCCAACTTGGTGCCTGCAGGTCAGCCAGGATGGTACTGGCCACGGGCGCTCTTCTGGAAGCTTTCTATTGCCCTGCCTGAGATACCCCTCCTGTCCCGGCCCCCACTCCTTTTTTTCCTTCCTCACCTCAGCCCGGAGAGATATTCCAGTGGAAGTTATGGGTGACACATCCTCTTCTTTACAGGTGGCAGCCTGGCAACTCCTGCCGAAAGTCCAGCAGAGCCCCACTCACACCGGGCCACCCACAAAGCCGTGGACCCTCACACCCTCCCACCAGCACAGCCCCGAGACTGCTGACGGGGCAGAGGATATGGAGTCAGGCACAGCTGCAGGGACTATTGCTGCCTGGAGTGCTGTTTATATTGACCACAACCCAGGCACACCTGGGGAGGGCTTGCCGGCAGGGTCAGGCTGCCCAGGTCAGCTAATCCTCAGCCCTCAGGGAATCACATTGCAGAATATGGACCTCGCTAAGACAGAATATTCGCCAAGGAAAAAAAGGACACAATGCCATTTGCAGCACCGTAGATGAGTCTCGAGGTAATCACGTGACTTGGAGTAAGTCAGAAAGTGAAAGACAAATATCATATCATATCACTTATAGGTGTTACCTATAAATTGATACCAGGGCAGATATTTCCACGGAGAAGGGCAATCACAGATTCATTAAACAAACTTATGGTTCACGAAAGGAAAGGTGTGAGGATTGAATTCATTACGATATTGGGGTTAACAGACATATACAAAGACAGTAGACGTATATAATCACCAAAGACCTACGGAGTACCAAGAGAAGACTACTCAACATTCTGTCATAACGTACATGGGAAAAGGATCCCAGGAAGAACAGACATATGTATATGTGTAAAAGAACCACCTCTTGCACACCTACAACAAGCTAAACGTTGTACTCAAACTTGCTGTAATAAAAAATAAAAAATTAAATTAAGAACACGAACAAGAAGTAGTGAGACATACTTGAGGGGCTTTCTCCTGGCACTTTCCGTTCTACATTCCAATCTAGAACACGACTTCCATTGAGTCTCTGCTGCCCTAGTAACCAGAATTGGTAAGGGAGAACTGCTGCCACCTTGTGGCCGTTTCACACAACTGCAGGTTTAATGCCAGCGCTAATGGTCAGTGGATATTCCAAATCATTACAGGCCTGTAAATGACACCTGCCCTGAAAACAAATCCTGGGGTCATATATCGACCAAAAAATTCAAAAGACGTCCATATTTCAAAACGACAGTTTCAAGAGGCATATTACACGCACATTAGTGTTCTGCTTCTTTTGCTTTCTTTCCTTCTTTGTTAAAAAAAACGGGAATGGAGAAAGGCAACCCTCAGAATGGGCGAAAACGTTCACAAACGAATCAATGGACAAAGGTTTAATCTCCAATATATATAAACAGCTCATGCAGCTTAATATTAATAAAACAAACAACCCAATACAAAAATGGGCAGAAGATCTAAAGAGACGTTTCTTCAAAGAAGACACAGAGATGGCCAAGACGCACATGAAAAGCTGCTCAACATCACTAATTATTAGAGAAATGCAAATCAAAACTACAATGAGGTAAGACCTCACACCTGTTAGAATCGGCATCATCAGATAATCTACAAACAACAAACTCTGGGGAGGGTGTGGACAAAAGGAACCCTCTTCCGCTATTGGTGGGAATGTAAATTGATACAGTCACTATGGAGAACAGTATGGAGGTTCCTTTAAAAAACTAAAAAGAGAATTACCATAGGATCCAGCAATCCCACTTCTGGGCATATACCCAGAGAAAACCATAAATCACAAAGACACATTCACCACAATGTTCATTGCAGCACTATTTACAATAGCCAGGTAATGGAAGCAACCTAAATGCCCACAGACAGACGAATGGATAAAGATGTGGTACATATACAAAATGGAATATTACTCAGCCATAAAAAGGAATGAAACTGGGTCATTTGTAGAGAAGTTGATGGATCTAGAGACTGTCATACAGAGTGAAGTAAGTCAGAAAGAGAAAAACAAATATTGTATATTAATGCCTATATGTGGAACCTAGAAAAATGGTAGAGATGAACTGGTTTGCAGGGCAGAAATAGAGACACAGAGGTAGAGAACAAACGTATGGACACAAAGTGGGGGAAGCCATGGGGTGGTGGTGGTGGGATGAGTTGGGAGATTAGGATTGACCTGTATACATGTCTATGCATAAAATAGATAACTAATAATAACCTACTGTATAAAAAAAATAACTAAAATTAAATTTCAAAATTTTAAAAAATAAAATGTAAAAATAAAACAGAAAAAAAGTTCTTCCATTCACACTGATGTATTTATACGAATGAATTATTTCCATGCTTATATCTATAAATACATAAATGAGGAATAAAATCTAACTTGAACCAAAAAAGAAAAAAAAACTGAACCTAAGAATTATACAGAGGAAAACACTACGAAGGCACTTGCTCCAGTGGTAAACAATTCTGAAATTGGTCAGAGGTGGGGAATCATCTCCCATACAGCCAGCAGCCCCGCCCGCCCACGCAAGGAGCATCCTCATTGCAAAGCTGGGAGACCGTGCCGAGGCCTCTGTGAGTAAACGTGAGCTGAGCCCCAGGCCAGATGCTGCTGAACTGTTCCCACCCTTCCCAGGTGAAACACCTGAATATGTACAAGGGCTTGAAAGCCTAGAGGAAGGGCCGTGGAGCCACACCAGCGACAGCACGCAGGCCAACTTGGTGCCTGCAGGTCAGCCAGGATGGTACTGCCACGGACGCTCTTCTGGAAGTTTTCTATTGCCCTGCCTGAGATACCCCTCCTGTCCCGGCCCCCACTCCTTTTTTTCCTTCCTCACCTCAGCCCGGAGAGATATTCCAGTGGAAGTTATGGGTGACACATCCTCTTCTTTACAGGTGGCAGCCTGGCAACTCCTGCCGAAAGTCCAGCAGAGCCCCACTCACACCGGGCCACCCACAAAGCCGTGGACCCTCACACCCTCCCACCAGCACAGCCCCGAGACTGCTGACGGGGCAGAGAATATGGAGTCAGGCACAGCTGCAGGGGCTATTGCTGCCTGGAGTGCTGTTTATATTGACCTCAACCCAGGCACACCTGGGGAGGGCTTGCCGGCAGGGTCAGGCTGCCCAGGTCAGCTAATCCTCAGCCCTCAGGGAATCACATTGCAGAAAATGGACCTCGCTAAGACAGAATATTCGCCAAGGAGAAAAAGGACACAATGCCATTTGCAGCACCGTAGATGAGTCTCGAGGTAATCACGTGACTTGGAGTAAGTCAGAAAGTGAAAGACAAATATCATATCATAGCACTTATAGGTGTTACCTATAAATTGATACCAGGGCAGATATTTCCACGGAGAAGGGCAATCACAGATTCATTAAACAAACTTATGGTTCACCAAAGGAAAGGTGTGAGGATTGAATTCATTACGATATTGGGGTTAACAGACATATACAAACACAGTAGACGTATATAATCACCAAAGACCTACGGAGTACCAAGAGAAGACTACTCAACATTCTGTCATAACGTACATGGGAAAAGGATCCCAGGAAGAACAGACATATGTATATGTGTAAAAGAACCACCTCTTGCACACCTACAACAAGCTAAACGTTGTACTCAAACTTGCTGTAATAAAAAATAAAAAATTAAATTAAGAACACGAACAAGAAGTAGTGAGACAAACTTGAGGGGCATTCTCCTGGCACTTTCCGTTCTACATTCCAATCTAGAACACGACTTCCATTGAGTCTCTGCTGCCCTAGTAACCAGAATTGGTAAGGGAGAACTGCTGCCACCTTGTGGCCGTTTCACACAACTGCAGGTTTAATGCCAGCGCTAATGGTCAGTGGATATTCCAAATCATTACAGGCCTGTAAATGACACCTGCCCTGAAAACAAATCCTGGGGTCATATATCGACCAAAAAATTCAAAAGACGTCCATATTTCAAAACGACAGTTTCAAGAGGCATATTACACGCACATTAGTGTTCTGCTTCTTTTGCTTTCTTTCTTTCTTTGTTAAAAAAAACGGGAATGGAGAAAGGCAACCCTCAGAATGGGCGAAAACGTTCACAAACGAATCAATGGACAAAGGTTTAATCTCCAATATATATAAACAGCTCATGCAGCTTAATATTAATAAAACAAACAACCCAATACAAAAATGGGCAGAAGATCTAAAGAGACGTTTCTTCAAAGAAGACACAGAGATGGCCAAGACGCACATGAAAAGCTGCTCAACATCACTAATTATTAGAGAAATGCAAATCAAAACTACAATGAGGTAAGACCTCACACCTGTTAGAATCGGCATCATCAGATAATCTACAAACAACAAACTCTGGGGAGGGTGTGGACAAAAGGAACCCTCTTCCGCTATTGGTGGGAATGTAAATTGATACAGTCACTATGGAGAACAGTATGGAGGTTCCTTTAAAAAACTAAAAAGAGAATTACCATAGGATCCAGCAATCCCTCTTCTGGGCATATACCCAGAGAAAACCATAAATCACAAAGACACATTCACCACAATGTTCATTGCAGCACTATTTACAATAGCCAGGTAATGGAAGCAAACTAAATGCCCACAGACAGACGAATGGATAAAGATGTGGTACATATACAAAATGGAATATTACTCAGCCATAAGAAGGAATGAAACTGGATCATTTGTAGAGAAGTTGATGGATCTAGAGACTGTCATACAGAGTGAAGTAAGTCAGAAAGAGAAAAACAAATATTGTATATTAATGCCTATATGTGGAACCTAGAAAAATGGTAGAGATGAACTGGTTTGCAGGGCAGAAATAGAGACACAGAGGTAGAGAACAAACGTATGGACACAAAGTGGGGGAAGCCATGGGGTGGTGGTGGTGGGATGAGTTGGGAGATTAGGATTGACCTGTATACATGTCTATGCATAAAATAGATAACTAATAATAACCTACTGTATAAAAAAATAACTAAAATTAAATTTCAAAATTTAAAAAAATAAAATGTAAAAATAAAACAGAAAAAAAGTTCTTCCATTCACACTGATGTATTTATACGAATGAATTATTTCCATGCTTATATCTATAAATACATAAATGAGGAATAAAATCTAACTTGAACCAAAAAAGAAAAAAAAACTGAACCTAAGAATTATACAGAGGAAAACACTACGAAGGCACTTGCTCCAGTGGTAAACAATTCTGAAATTGGTCAGAGGTGGGGAATCATCTCCCATACAGCCAGCAGCCCGGCCCGCCCACGCAAGGAGCATCCTCATTGCAAAGCTGGGAGACCGTGCCGAGGCCTCTGTGAGTAAACGTGAGCTGAGCCCCAGGCCAGATGCTGCTGAACTGTTCCCACCCTTCCCAGGTGAAACACCTGAATATGTACAAGGGCTTGAAAGCCTAGAGGAAGAGCCGTGGAGCCACACCAGCGACAGCACGCAGGCCAACTTGGTGCCTGCAGGTCAGCCAGGATGGTACTGGCCACGGGCGCTCTTCTGGAAGCTTTCTATTGCCCTGCCTGAGATACCCCTCCTGTCCCGGCCCCCACTCCTTTTTTTCCTTCCTCACCTCAGCCCGGAGAGATATTCCAGTGGAAGTTATGGGTGACACATCCTCTTCTTTACAGGTGGCAGCCTGGCAACTCCTGCCGAAAGTCCAGCAGAGCCCCACTCACACCGGGCCACCCACAAAGCCGTGGACCCTCACACCCTCCCACCAGCACAGCCCCGAGACTGCTGACGGGGCAGAGGATATGGAGTCAGGCACAGCTGCAGGGACTATTGCTGCCTGGAGTGCTGTTTATATTGACCACAACCCAGGCACACCTGGGGAGGGCTTGCCGGCAGGGTCAGGCTGCCCAGGTCAGCTAATCCTCAGCCCTCAGGGAATCACATTGCAGAATATGGACCTCGCTAAGACAGAATATTCGCCAAGGAAAAAAAGGACACAATGCCATTTGCAGCACCGTAGATGAGTCTCGAGGTAATCACGTGACTTGGAGTAAGTCAGAAAGTGAAAGACAAATATCATATCATATCACTTATAGGTGTTACCTATAAATTGATACCAGGGCAGATATTTCCACGGAGAAGGGCAATCACAGATTCATTAAACAAACTTATGGTTCACGAAAGGAAAGGTGTGAGGATTGAATTCATTACGATATTGGGGTTAACAGACATATACAAAGACAGTAGACGTATATAATCACCAAAGACCTACGTAGTACCAAGAGAAGACTACTCAACATTCTGTCATAACGTACATGGGAAAAGGATCCCAGGAAGAACAGACATATGTATATGTGTAAAAGAACCACCTCTTGCACACCTACAACAAGCTAAACGTTGTACTCAAACTTGCTGTAATAAAAAATAAAAAATTAAATTAAGAACACGAACAAGAAGTAGTGAGACATACTTGAGGGGCTTTCTCCTGGCACTTTCCGTTCTACATTCCAATCTAGAACACGACTTCCATTGAGTCTCTGCTGCCCTAGTAACCAGAATTGGTAAGGGAGAACTGCTGCCACCTTGTGGCCGTTTCACACAACTGCAGGTTTAATGCCAGCGCTAATGGTCAGTGGATATTCCAAATCATTACAGGCCTGTAAATGACACCTGCCCTGAAAACAAATCCTGGGGTCATATATCGACCAAAAAATTCAAAAGACGTCCATATTTCAAAACGACAGTTTCAAGAGGCATATTACACGCACATTAGTGTTCTGCTTCTTTTGCTTTCTTTCCTTCTTTGTTAAAAAAAAACGGGAATGGAGAAAGGCAACCCTCAGAATGGGCGAAAACGTTCACAAACGAATCAATGGACAAAGGTTTAATCTCCAATATATATAAACAGCTCATGCAGCTTAATATTAATAAAACAAACAACCCAATACAAAAATGGGCAGAAGATCTAAAGAGACGTTTCTTCAAAGAAGACACAGAGATGGCCAAGACGCACATGAAAAGCTGCTCAACATCACTAATTATTAGAGAAATGCAAATCAAAACTACAATGAGGTAAGACCTCACACCTGTTAGAATCGGCATCATCAGATAATCTACAAACAACAAACTCTGGGGAGGGTGTGGACAAAAGGAACCCTCTTCCGCTATTGGTGGGAATGTAAATTGATACAGTCACTATGGAGAACAGTATGGAGGTTCCTTTAAAAAACTAAAAAGAGAATTACCATAGGATCCAGCAATCCCACTTCTGGGCATATACCCAGAGAAAACCATAAATCACAAAGACACATTCACCACAATGTTCATTGCAGCACTATTTACAATAGCCAGGTAATGGAAGCAAACTAAATGCCCACAGACAGACGAATGGATAAAGATGTGGTACATATACAAAATGGAATATTACTCAGCCATAAAAAGGAATGAAACTGGGTCATTTGTAGAGAAGTTGATGGATCTAGAGACTGTCATACAGAGTGAAGTAAGTCAGAAAGAGAAAAACAAATATTGTATATTAATGCCTATATGTGGAACCTAGAAAAATGGTAGAGATGAACTGGTTTGCAGGGCAGAAATAGAGACACAGAGGTAGAGAACAAACGTATGGACACAAAGTGGGGGAAGCCATGGGGTGGTGGTGGTGGGATGAGTTGGGAGATTAGGATTGACCTGTATACATGTCTATGCATAAAATAGATAACTAATAATAACCTACTGTATAAAAAAAATAACTAAAATTAAATTTCAAAATTTTAAAAAATAAAATGTAAAAATAAAACAGAAAAAAAGTTCTTCCATTCACACTGATGTATTTATACGAATGAATTATTTCCATGCTTATATCTATAAATACATAAATGAGGAATAAAATCTAACTTGAACCAAAAAAGAAAAAAAAACTGAACCTAAGAATTATACAGAGGAAAACACTACGAAGGCACTTGCTCCAGTGGTAAACAATTCTGAAATTGGTCAGAGGTGGGGAATCATCTCCCATACAGCCAGCAGCCCCGCCCGCCCACGCAAGGAGCATCCTCATTGCAAAGCTGGGAGACCGTGCCGAGGCCTCTGTGAGTAAACGTGAGCTGAGCCCCAGGCCAGATGCTGCTGAACTGTTCCCACCCTTCCCAGGTGAAACACCTGAATATGTACAAGGGCTTGAAAGCCTAGAGGAAGGGCCGTGGAGCCACACCAGCGACAGCACGCAGGCCAACTTGGTGCCTGCAGGTCAGCCAGGATGGTACTGCCACGGACGCTCTTCTGGAAGCTTTCTATTGCCCTGCCTGAGATACCCCTCCTGTCCCGGCCCCCACTCCTTTTTTTCCTTCCTCACCTCAGCCCGGAGAGATATTCCAGTGGAAGTTATGGGTGACACATCCTCTTCTTTACAGGTGGCAGCCTGGCAACTCCTGCCGAAAGTCCAGCAGAGCCCCACTCACACCGGGCCACCCACAAAGCCGTGGACCCTCACACCCTCCCACCAGCACAGCCCCGAGACTGCTGACGGGGCAGAGAATATGGAGTCAGGCACAGCTGCAGGGGCTATTGCTGCCTGGAGTGCTGTTTATATTGACCTCAACCCAGGCACACCTGGGGAGGGCTTGCCGGCAGGGTCAGGCTGCCCAGGTCAGCTAATCCTCAGCCCTCAGGGAATCACATTGCAGAAAATGGACCTCGCTAAGACAGAATATTCGCCAAGGAGAAAAAGGACACAATGCCATTTGCAGCACCGTAGATGAGTCTCGAGGTAATCACGTGACTTGGAGTAAGTCAGAAAGTGAAAGACAAATATCATATCATAGCACTTATAGGTGTTACCTATAAATTGATACCAGGGCAGATATTTCCACGGAGAAGGGCAATCACAGATTCATTAAACAAACTTATGGTTCACCAAAGGAAAGGTGTGAGGATTGAATTCATTACGATATTGGGGTTAACAGACATATACAAAGACAGTAGACGTATATAATCACCAAAGACCTACGGAGTACCAAGAGAAGACTACTCAACATTCTGTCATAACGTACATGGGAAAAGGATCCCAGGAAGAACAGACATATGTATATGTGTAAAAGAACCACCTCTTGCACACCTACAACAAGCTAAACGTTGTACTCAAACTTGCTGTAATAAAAAATAAAAAATTAAATTAAGAACACGAACAAGAAGTAGTGAGACATACTTGAGGGGCTTTCTCCTGGCACTTTCCGTTCTACATTCCAATCTAGAACACGACTTCCATTGAGTCTCTGCTGCCCTAGTAACCAGAATTGGTAAGGGAGAACTGCTGCCACCTTGTGGCCGTTTCACACAACTGCAGGTTTAATGCCAGCGCTAATGGTCAGTGGATATTCCAAATCATTACAGGCCTGTAAATGACACCTGCCCTGAAAACAAATCCTGGGGTCATATATCGACCAAAAAATTCAAAAGACGTCCATATTTCAAAACGACAGTTTCAAGAGGCATATTACACGCACATTAGTGTTCTGCTTCTTTTGCTTTCTTTCTTTCTTTGTTAAAAAAAACGGGAATGGAGAAAGGCAACCCTCAGAATGGGCGAAAACGTTCACAAACGAATCAATGGACAAAGGTTTAATCTCCAATATATATAAACAGCTCATGCAGCTTAATATTAATAAAACAAACAACCCAATACAAAAATGGGCAGAAGATCTAAAGAGACGTTTCTTCAAAGAAGACACAGAGATGGCCAAGACGCACATGAAAAGCTGCTCAACATCACTAATTATTAGAGAAATGCAAATCAAAACTACAATGAGGTAAGACCTCACACCTGTTAGAATCGGCATCTTCAGATAATCTACAAACAACAAACTCTGGGGAGGGTGTGGACAAAAGGAACCCTCTTCCGCTATTGGTGGGAATGTAAATTGATACAGTCACTATGGAGAACAGTATGGAGGTTCCTTTAAAAAACTAAAAAGAGAATTACCATAGGATCCAGCAATCCCACTTCTGGGCATATACCCAGAGAAAACCATAAATCACAAAGACACATTCACCACAATGTTCATTGCAGCACTATTTACAATAGCCAGGTAATGGAAGCAACCTAAATGCCCACAGACAGACGAATGGATAAAGATGTGGTACATATACAAAATGGAATATTACTCAGCCATAAAAAGGAATGAAACTGGGTCATTTGTAGAGAAGTTGATGGATCTAGAGACTGTCATACAGAGTGAAGTAAGTCAGAAAGAGAAAAACAAATATTGTATATTAATGCCTATATGTGGAACCTAGAAAAATGGTAGAGATGAACTGGTTTGCAGGGCAGAAATAGAGACACAGAGGTAGAGAACAAACGTATGGACACAAAGTGGGGGAAGCCATGGGGTGGTGGTGGTGGGATGAGTTGGGAGATTAGGATTGACCTGTATACATGTCTATGCATAAAATAGATAACTAATAATAACCTACTGTATAAAAAAATAACTAAAATTAAATTTCAAAATTTTAAAAAATAAAATGTAAAAATAAAACAGAAAAAAAGTTCTTCCATTCACACTGATGTATTTATACGAATGAATTATTTCCATGCTTATATCTATAAATACATAAATGAGGAATAAAATCTAACTTGAACCAAAAAAGAAAAAAAAAACTGAACCTAAGAATTATACAGAGGAAAACACTACGAAGGCACTTGCTCCAGTGGTAAACAATTCTGAAATTGGTCAGAGGTGGGGAATCATCTCCCATACAGCCAGCAGCCCCGCCCGCCCACGCAAGGAGCATCCTCATTGCAAAGCTGGGAGACCGTGCCGAGGCCTCTGTGAGTAAACGTGAGCTGAGCCCCAGGCCAGATGCTGCTGAACTGTTCCCACCCTTCCCAGGTGAAACACCTGAATATGTACAAGGGCTTGAAAGCCTAGAGGAAGGGCCGTGGAGCCACACCAGCGACAGCACGCAGGCCAACTTGGTGCCTGCAGGTCAGCCAGGATGGTACTGCCACGGACGCTCTTCTGGAAGCTTTCTATTGCCCTGCCTGAGATACCCCTCCTGTCCCGGCCCCCACTCCTTTTTTTCCTTCCTCACCTCAGCCCGGAGAGATATTCCAGTGGAAGTTATGGGTGACACATCCTCTTCTTTACAGGTGGCAGCCTGGCAACTCCTGCCGAAAGTCCAGCAGAGCCCCACTCACACCGGGCCACCCACAAAGCCGTGGACCCTCACACCCTCCCACCAGCACAGCCCCGAGACTGCTGACGGGGCAGAGAATATGGAGTCAGGCACAGCTGCAGGGGCTATTGCTGCCTGGAGTGCTGTTTATATTGACCTCAACCCAGGCACACCTGGGGAGGGCTTGCCGGCAGGGTCAGGCTGCCCAGGTCAGCTAATCCTCAGCCCTCAGGGAATCACATTGCAGAAAATGGACCTCGCTAAGACAGAATATTCGCCAAGGAGAAAAAGGACACAATGCCATTTGCAGCACCGTAGATGAGTCTCGAGGTAATCACGTGACTTGGAGTAAGTCAGAAAGTGAAAGACAAATATCATATCATAGCACTTATAGGTGTTACCTATAAATTGATACCAGGGCAGATATTTCCACGGAGAAGGGCAATCACAGATTCATTAAACAAACTTATGGTTCACCAAAGGAAAGGTGTGAGGATTGAATTCATTACGATATTGGGGTTAACAGACATATACAAACACAGTAGACGTATATAATCACCAAAGACCTACGGAGTACCAAGAGAAGACTACTCAACATTCTGTCATAACGTACATGGGAAAAGGATCCCAGGAAGAACAGACATATGTATATGTGTAAAAGAACCACCTCTTGCACACCTACAACAAGCTAAACGTTGTACTCAAACTTGCTGTAATAAAAAATAAAAAATTAAATTAAGAACACGAACAAGAAGTAGTGAGACAAACTTGAGGGGCATTCTCCTGGCACTTTCCGTTCTACATTCCAATCTAGAACACGACTTCCATTGAGTCTCTGCTGCCCTAGTAACCAGAATTGGTAAGGGAGAACTGCTGCCACCTTGTGGCCGTTTCACACAACTGCAGGTTTAATGCCAGCGCTAATGGTCAGTGGATATTCCAAATCATTACAGGCCTGTAAATGACACCTGCCCTGAAAACAAATCCTGGGGTCATATATCGACCAAAAAATTCAAAAGACGTCCATATTTCAAAACGACAGTTTCAAGAGGCATATTACACGCACATTAGTGTTCTGCTTCTTTTGCTTTCTTTCTTTCTTTGTTAAAAAAAACGGGAATGGAGAAAGGCAACCCTCAGAATGGGCGAAAACGTTCACAAACGAATCAATGGACAAAGATTTAATCTCCAATATATATAAACAGCTCATGCAGCTTAATATTAATAAAACAAACAACCCAATACAAAAATGGGCAGAAGATCTAAAGAGACGTTTCTTCAAAGAAGACACAGAGATGGCCAAGACGCACATGAAAAGCTGCTCAACATCACTAATTATTAGAGAAATGCAAATCAAAACTACAATGAGGTAAGACCTCACACCTGTTAGAATCGGCATCATCAGATAATCTACAAACAACAAACTCTGGGGAGTGTGTGGACAAAAGGAACCCTCTTCCGCTATTGGTGGGAATGTAAATTGATACAGTCACTATGGAGAACAGTATGGAGGTTCCTTTAAAAAACTAAAAAGAGAATTACCATAGGATCCAGCAATCCCTCTTCTGGGCATATACCCAGAGAAAACCATAAATCACAAAGACACATTCACCACAATGTTCATTGCAGCACTATTTACAATAGCCAGGTAATGGAAGCAAACTAAATGCCCACAGACAGACGAATGGATAAAGATGTGGTACATATACAAAATGGAATATTACTCAGCCATAGGAAGGAATGAAACTGGATCATTTGTAGAGAAGTTGATGGATCTAGAGACTGTCATACAGAGTGAAGTAAGTCAGAAAGAGAAAAACAAATATTGTATATTAATGCCTATATGTGGAACCTAGAAAAATGGTAGAGATGAACTGGTTTGCAGGGCAGAAATAGAGACACAGAGGTAGAGAACAAACGTATGGACACAAAGTGGGGGAAGCCATGGGGTGGTGGTGGTGGGATGAGTTGGGAGATTAGGATTGACCTGTATACATGTCTATGCATAAAATAGATAACTAATAATAACCTACTGTATAAAAAAAATAACTAAAATTAAATTTCAAAATTTAAAAAAATAAAATGTAAAAATAAAACAGAAAAAAAGTTCTTCCATTCACACTGATGTATTTATACGAATGAATTATTTCCATGCTTATATCTATAAATACATAAATGAGGAATAAAATCTAACTTGAACCAAAAAAGAAAAAAAAACTGAACCTAAGAATTATACAGAGGAAAACACTACGAAGGCACTTGCTCCAGTGGTAAACAATTCTGAAATTGGTCAGAGGTGGGGAATCATCTCCCATACAGCCAGCAGCCCGGCCCGCCCACGCAAGGAGCATCCTCATTGCAAAGCTGGGAGACCGTGCCGAGGCCTCTGTGAGTAAACGTGAGCTGAGCCCCAGGCCAGATGCTGCTGAACTGTTCCCACCCTTCCCAGGTGAAACACCTGAATATGTACAAGGGCTTGAAAGCCTAGAGGAAGGGCCGTGGAGCCACACCAGCGACAGCACGCAGGCCAACTTGGTGCCTGCAGGTCAGCCAGGATGGTACTGGCCACGGGCGCTCTTCTGGAAGCTTTCTATTGCCCTGCCTGAGATACCCCTCCTGTCCCGGCCCCCACTCCTTTTTTTCCTTCCTCACCTCAGCCCGGAGAGATATTCCAGTGGAAGTTATGGGTGACACATCCTCTTCTTTACAGGTGGCAGCCTGGCAACTCCTGCCGAAAGTCCAGCAGAGCCCCACTCACACCGGGCCACCCACAAAGCCGTGGACCCTCACACCCTCCCACCAGCACAGCCCCGAGACTGCTGACGGGGCAGAGGATATGGAGTCAGGCACAGCTGCAGGGACTATTGCTGCCTGGAGTGCTGTTTATATTGACCACAACCCAGGCACACCTGGGGAGGGCTTGCCGGCAGGGTCAGGCTGCCGAGGTCAGCTAATCCTCAGCCCTCAGGGAATCACATTGCAGAATATGGACCTCGCTAAGACAGAATATTCGCCAAGGAAAAAAAGGACACAATGCCATTTGCAGCACCGTAGATGAGTCTCGAGGTAATCACGAGACTTGGAGTAAGTCAGAAAGTGAAAGACAAATATCATATCATATCACTTATAGGTGTTACCTATAAATTGATACCAGGGCAGATATTTCCACGGAGAAGGGCAATCACAGATTCATTAAACAAACTTATGGTTCACGAAAGGAAAGGTGTGAGGATTGAATTCATTACGATATTGGGGTTAACAGACATATACAAAGACAGTAGACGTATATAATCACCAAAGACCTACGGAGTACCAAGAGAAGACTACTCAACATTCTGTCATAACGTACATGGGAAAAGGATCCCAGGAAGAACAGACATATGTATATGTGTAAAAGAACCACCTCTTGCACACCTACAACAAGCTAAACGTTGTACTCAAACTTGCTGTAATAAAAAATAAAAAATTAAATTAAGAACACGAACAAGAAGTAGTGAGACATACTTGAGGGGCTTTCTCCTGGCACTTTCCGTTCTACATTCCAATCTAGAACACGACTTCCATTGAGTCTCTGCTGCCCTAGTAACCAGAATTGGTAAGGGAGAACTGCTGCCACCTTGTGGCCGTTTCACACAACTGCAGGTTTAATGCCAGCGCTAATGGTCAGTGGATATTCCAAATCATTACAGGCCTGTAAATGACACCTGCCCTGAAAACAAATCCTGGGGTCATATATCGACCAAAAAATTCAAAAGACGTCCATATTTCAAAACGACAGTTTCAAGAGGCATATTACACGCACATTAGTGTTCTGCTTCTTTTGCTTTCTTTCCTTCTTTGTTAAAAAAAACGGGAATGGAGAAAGGCAACCCTCAGAATGGGCGAAAACGTTCACAAACGAATCAATGGACAAAGGTTTAATCTCCAATATATATAAACAGCTCATGCAGCTTAATATTAATAAAACAAACAACCCAATACAAAAATGGGCAGAAGATCTAAAGAGACGTTTCTTCAAAGAAGACACAGAGATGGCCAAGACGCACATGAAAAGCTGCTCAACATCACTAATTATTAGAGAAATGCAAATCAAAACTACAATGAGGTAAGACCTCACACCTGTTAGAATCGGCATCATCAGATAATCTACAAACAACAAACTCTGGGGAGGGTGTGGACAAAAGGAACCCTCTTCCGCTATTGGTGGGAATGTAAATTGATACAGTCACTATGGAGAACAGTATGGAGGTTCCTTTAAAAAACTAAAAAGAGAATTACCATAGGATCCAGCAATCCCTCTTCTGGGCATATACCCAGAGAAAACCATAAATCACAAAGACACATTCACCACAATGTTCATTGCAGCACTATTTACAATAGCCAGGTAATGGAAGCAACCTAAATGCCCACAGACAGACGAATGGATAAAGATGTGGTACATATACAAAATGGAATATTACTCAGCCATAAGAAGGAATGAAACTGGATCATTTGTAGAGAAGTTGATGGATCTAGAGACTGTCATACAGAGTGAAGTAAGTCAGAAAGAGAAAAACAAATATTGTATATTAATGCCTATATGTGGAACCTAGAAAAATGGTAGAGATGAACTGGTTTGCAGGGCAGAAATAGAGACACAGAGGTAGAGAACAAACGTATGGACACAAAGTGGGGGAAGCCATGGGGTGGTGGTGGTGGGATGAGTTGGGAGATTAGGATTGACCTGTATACATGTCTATGCATAAAAAAGATAACTAATAATAACCTACTGTATAAAAAAAATAACTAAAATTAAATTTCAAAATTTAAAAAAATAAAATGTAAAAATAAAACAGAAAAAAAGTTCTTCCATTCACACTGATGTATTTATACGAATGAATTATTTCCATGCTTATATCTATAAATACATAAATGAGGAATAAAATCTAACTTGAACCAAAAAAGAAAAAAAAACTGAACCTAAGAATTATACAGAGGAAAACTCTACGAAGGCACTTGCTCCAGTGGTAAACAATTCTGAAATTGGTCAGAGGTGGGGAATCATCTCCCATACAGCCAGCAGACCGGCCCGCCCACGCAAGGAGCATCCTCATTGCAAAGCTGGGAGACCGTGCCGAGGCCTCTGTGAGTAAACGTGAGCTGAGCCCCAGGCCAGATGCTGCTGAACTGTTCCCACCCTTCCCAGGTGAAACACCTGAATATGTACAAGGGCTTGAAAGCCTAGAGGAAGAGCCGTGGAGCCACACCAGCGACAGCACGCAGGCCAACTTGGTGCCTGCAGGTCAGCCAGGATGGTACTGGCCACGGGCGCTCTTCTGGAAGCTTTCTATTGCCCTGCCTGAGATACCCCTCCTGTCCCGGCCCCCACTCCTTTTTTTCCTTCCTCACCTCAGCCCGGAGAGATATTCCAGTGGAAGTTATGGGTGACACATCCTCTTCTTTACAGGTGGCAGCCTGGCAACTCCTGCCGAAAGTCCAGCAGAGCCCCACTCACACCGGGCCACCCACAAAGCCGTGGACCCTCACACCCTGCCACCAGCACAGCCCCGAGACTGCTGACGGGGCAGAGGATATGGAGTCAGGCACAGCTGCAGGGACTATTGCTGCCTGGAGTGCTGTTTATATTGACCACAACCCAGGCACACCTGGGGAGGGCTTGCCGGCAGGGTCAGGCTGCCCAGGTCAGCTAATCCTCAGCCCTCAGGGAATCACATTGCAGAATATGGACCTCGCTAAGACAGAATATTCGCCAAGGAAAAAAAGGACACAATGCCATTTGCAGCACCGTAGATGAGTCTCGAGGTAATCACGTGACTTGGAGTAAGTCAGAAAGTGAAAGACAAATATCATATCATATCACTTATAGGTGTTACCTATAAATTGATACCAGGGCAGATATTTCCACGGAGAAGGGCAATCACAGATTCATTAAACAAACTTATGGTTCACGAAAGGAAAGGTGTGAGGATTGAATTCATTACGATATTGGGGTTAACAGACATATACAAAGACAGTAGACGTATATAATCACCAAAGACCTACGGAGTACCAAGAGAAGACTACTCAACATTCTGTCATAACGTACATGGGAAAAGGATCCCAGGAAGAACAGACATATGTATATGTGTAAAAGAACCACCTCTTGCACACCTACAACAAGCTAAACGTTGTACTCAAACTTGCTGTAATAAAAAATAAAAAATTAAATTAAGAACACGAACAAGAAGTAGTGAGACATACTTGAGGGGCTTTCTCCTGGCACTTTCCGTTCTACATTCCAATCTAGAACACGACTTCCATTGAGTCTCTGCTGCCCTAGTAACCAGAATTGGTAAGGGAGAACTGCTGCCACCTTGTGGCCGTTTCACACAACTGCAGGTTTAATGCCAGCGCTAATGGTCAGTGGATATTCCAAATCATTACAGGCCTGTAAATGACACCTGCCCTGAAAACAAATCCTGGGGTCATATATCGACCAAAAAATTCAAAAGACGTCCATATTTCAAAACGACAGTTTCAAGAGGCATATTACACGCACATTAGTGTTCTGCTTCTTTTGCTTTCTTTCCTTCTTTGTTAAAAAAAACGGGAATGGAGAAAGGCAACCCTCAGAATGGGCGAAAACGTTCACAAACGAATCAATGGACAAAGGTTTAATCTCCAATATATATAAACAGCTCATGCAGCTTAATATTAATAAAACAAACAACCCAATACAAAAATGGGCAGAAGATCTAAAGAGACGTTTCTTCAAAGAAGACACAGAGATGGCCAAGACGCACATGAAAAGCTGCTCAACATCACTAATTATTAGAGAAATGCAAATCAAAACTACAATGAGGTAAGACCTCACACCTGTTAGAATCGGCATCATCAGATAATCTACAAACAACAAACTCTGGGGAGGGTGTGGACAAAAGGAACCCTCTTCCGCTATTGGTGGGAATGTAAATTGATACAGTCACTATGGAGAACAGTATGGAGGTTCCTTTAAAAAACTAAAAAGAGAATTACCATAGGATCCAGCAATCCCACTTCTGGGCATATACCCAGAGAAAACCATAAATCACAAAGACACATTCACCACAATGTTCATTGCAGCACTATTTACAATAGCCAGGTAATGGAAGCAACCTAAATGCCCACAGACAGACGAATGGATAAAGATGTGGTACATATACAAAATGGAATATTACTCAGCCATAAAAAGGAATGAAACTGGGTCATTTGTAGAGAAGTTGATGGATCTAGAGACTGTCATACAGAGTGAAGTAAGTCAGAAAGAGAAAAACAAATATTGTATATTAATGCCTATATGTGGAACCTAGAAAAATGGTAGAGATGAACTGGTTTGCAGGGCAGAAATAGAGACACAGAGGTAGAGAACAAACGTATGGACACAAAGTGGGGGAAGCCATGGGGTGGTGGTGGTGGGATGAGTTGGGAGATTAGGATTGACCTGTATACATGTCTATGCATAAAATAGATAACTAATAATAACCTACTGTATAAAAAAAATAACTAAAATTAAATTTCAAAATTTTAAAAAATAAAATGTAAAAATAAAACAGAAAAAAAGTTCTTCCATTCACACTGATGTATTTATACGAATGAATTATTTCCATGCTTATATCTATAAATACATAAATGAGGAATAAAATCTAACTTGAACCAAAAAAGAAAAAAAAACTGAACCTAAGAATTATACAGAGGAAAACACTACGAAGGCACTTGCTCCAGTGGTAAACAATTCTGAAATTGGTCAGAGGTGGGGAATCATCTCCCATACAGCCAGCAGCCCCGCCCGCCCACGCAAGGAGCATCCTCATTGCAAAGCTGGGAGACCGTGCCGAGGCCTCTGTGAGTAAACGTGAGCTGAGCCCCAGGCCAGATGCTGCTGAACTGTTCCCACCCTTCCCAGGTGAAACACCTGAATATGTACAAGGGCTTGAAAGCCTAGAGGAAGGGCCGTGGAGCCACACCAGCGACAGCACGCAGGCCAACTTGGTGCCTGCAGGTCAGCCAGGATGGTACTGCCACGGACGCTCTTCTGGAAGCTTTCTATTGCCCTGCCTGAGATACCCCTCCTGTCCCGGCCCCCACTCCTTTTTTTCCTTCCTCACCTCAGCCCGGAGAGATATTCCAGTGGAAGTTATGGGTGACACATCCTCTTCTTTACAGGTGGCAGCCTGGCAACTCCTGCCGAAAGTCCAGCAGAGCCCCACTCACACCGGGCCACCCACAAAGCCGTGGACCCTCACACCCTCCCACCAGCACAGCCCCGAGACTGCTGACGGGGCAGAGAATATGGAGTCAGGCACAGCTGCAGGGGCTATTGCTGCCTGGAGTGCTGTTTATATTGACCTCAACCCAGGCACACCTGGGGAGGGCTTGCCGGCAGGGTCAGGCTGCCCAGGTCAGCTAATCCTCAGCCCTCAGGGAATCACATTGCAGAAAATGGACCTCGCTAAGACAGAATATTCGCCAAGGAGAAAAAGGACACAATGCCATTTGCAGCACCGTAGATGAGTCTCGAGGTAATCACGTGACTTGGAGTAAGTCAGAAAGTGAAAGACAAATATCATATCATAGCACTTATAGGTGTTACCTATAAATTGATACCAGGGCAGATATTTCCACGGAGAAGGGCAATCACAGATTCATTAAACAAACTTATGGTTCACCAAAGGAAAGGTGTGAGGATTGAATTCATTACGATATTGGGGTTAACAGACATATACAAACACAGTAGACGTATATAATCACCAAAGACCTACGGAGTACCAAGAGAAGACTACTCAACATTCTGTCATAACGTACATGGGAAAAGGATCCCAGGAAGAACAGACATATGTATATGTGTAAAAGAACCACCTCTTGCACACCTACAACAAGCTAAACGTTGTACTCAAACTTGCTGTAATAAAAAATAAAAAATTAAATTAAGAACACGAACAAGAAGTAGTGAGACAAACTTGAGGGGCATTCTCCTGGCACTTTCCGTTCTACATTCCAATCTAGAACACGACTTCCATTGAGTCTCTGCTGCCCTAGTAACCAGAATTGGTAAGGGAGAACTGCTGCCACCTTGTGGCCGTTTCACACAACTGCAGGTTTAATGCCAGCGCTAATGGTCAGTGGATATTCCAAATCATTACAGGCCTGTAAATGACACCTGCCCTGAAAACAAATCCTGGGGTCATATATCGACCAAAAAATTCAAAAGACGTCCATATTTCAAAACGACAGTTTCAAGAGGCATATTACACGCACATTAGTGTTCTGCTTCTTTTGCTTTCTTTCTTTCTTTGTTAAAAAAAACGGGAATGGAGAAAGGCAACCCTCAGAATGGGCGAAAACGTTCACAAACGAATCAATGGACAAAGGTTTAATCTCCAATATATATAAACAGCTCATGCAGCTTAATATTAATAAAACAAACAACCCAATACAAAAATGGGCAGAAGATCTAAAGAGACGTTTCTTCAAAGAAGACACAGAGATGGCCAAGACGCACATGAAAAGCTGCTCAACATCACTAATTATTAGAGAAATGCAAATCAAAACTACAATGAGGTAAGACCTCACACCTGTTAGAATCGGCATCATCAGATAATCTACAAACAACAAACTCTGGGGAGGGTGTGGACAAAAGGAACCCTCTTCCGCTATTGGTGGGAATGTAAATTGATACAGTCACTATGGAGAACAGTATGGAGGTTCCTTTAAAAAACTAAAAAGAGAATTACCATAGGATCCAGCAATCCCACTTCTGGGCATATACCCAGAGAAAACCATAAATCACAAAGACACATTCACCACAATGTTCATTGCAGCACTATTTACAATAGCCAGGTAATGGAAGCAAACTAAATGCCCACAGACAGACGAATGGATAAAGATGTGGTACATATACAAAATGGAATATTACTCAGCCATAAGAAGGAATGAAACTGGATCATTTGTAGAGAAGTTGATGGATCTAGAGACTGTCATACAGAGTGAAGTAAGTCAGAAAGAGAAAAACAAATATTGTATATTAATGCCTATATGTGGAACCTAGAAAAATGGTAGAGATGAACTGGTTTGCAGGGCAGAAATAGAGACACAGAGGTAGAGAACAAACGTATGGACACAAAGTGGGGGAAGCCATGGGGTGGTGGTGGTGGGATGAGTTGGGAGATTAGGATTGACCTGTATACATGTCTATGCATAAAATAGATAACTAATAATAACCTACTGTATAAAAAAAATAACTAAAATTAAATTTCAAAATTTAAAAAAATAAAATGTAAAAATAAAACAGAAAAAAAGTTCTTCCATTCACACTGATGTATTTATACGAATGAATTATTTCCATGCTTATATCTATAAATACATAAATGAGGAATAAAATCTAACTTGAACCAAAAAAGAAAAAAAAACTGAACCTAAGAATTATACAGAGGAAAACACTACGAAGGCACTTGCTCCAGTGGTAAACAATTCTGAAATTGGTCAGAGGTGGGGAATCATCTCCCATACAGCCAGCAGCCCCGCCCGCCCACGCAAGGAGCATCCTCATTGCAAAGCTGGGAGACCGTGCCGAGGCCTCTGTGAGTAAACGTGAGCTGAGCCCCAGGCCAGCTGCTGCTGAACTGTTCCCACCCTTCCCAGGTGAAACACCTGAATATGTACAAGGGCTTGAAAGCCTAGAGGAAGGGCCGTGGAGCCACACCAGCGACAGCACGCAGGCCAACTTGGTGCCTGCAGGTCAGCCAGGATTGTACTGCCACGGGCGCTCTTCTGGAAGCTTTCCATTGCCCTGCCTGAGATACCCCTCCTGTCCCGGCCCCCACTCCTTTTTTTCCTTCCTCACCTCAGCCCGGAGAGATATTCCAGTGGAAGTTATGGGTGACACATCCTCTTCTTTACAGGTGGCAGCCTGGCAACTCCTGCCGAAAGTCCAGCAGAGCCCCAATCACACCGGGCCACCCACAAAGCCGTGGACCCTCACACCCTCCCACCAGCACAGCCCCGAGACTGCTGACGGGGCAGAGAATATGGAGTAAGGCACAACTGCAGGGGCTATTGCTGCCTGGAGTGCTGTTTATATTGACCTCAACCCAGGCACACCTGGGGAGGGCTTGCCGGCAGGGTCAGGCTGCCCAGGTCAGCTAATCCTCAGCCCTCAGGGAATCACATTGCAGAAAATGGACCTCGCTAAGACAGAATATTCGCCAAGGAGAAAAAGGACACAATGCCATTTGCAGCACCGTAGATGAGTCTCGAGGTAATCACGTGACTTGGAGTAAGTCAGAAAGTGAAAGACAAATATCATATCATAGCACTTATAGGTGTTACCTATAAATTGATACCAGGGCAGATATTTCCACGGAGAAGGGCAATCACAGATTCATTAAACAAACTTATGGTTCACCAAAGGAAAGGTGTGAGGATTGAATTCATTACGATATTGGGGTTAACAGACAGATACAAACACAGTAGACGTATATAATCACCAAAGACCTACGGAGTACCAAGAGAAGACTACTCAACATTCTGTCATAACGTACATGGGAAAAGGATCCCAGGAAGAACAGACATATGTATATGTGTAAAAGAACCACCTCTTGCACACCTACAACAACCTAAACGTTGTACTCAAACTTGCTGTAATAAAAAGTAAAAAATTAAATTAAGAACACGAACAAGAAGTAGTGAGACAAACTTGAGGGGCTTTCTCCTGGCACATTCCGTTCTACATTCCAATCTAGAACACGACTTCCATTGAGTCTCTGCTGCCCTAGTAACCAGAATTGGTAAGGGAGAACTGCTGCCACCTTGTGGCCGTTTCACACAACTGCAGGTTTAATGCCAGCGCTAATGGTCAGTGGATATTCCAAATCATTACAGGCCTGTAAATGACACCTGCCCTGAAAACAAATCCTGGGGTCATATATCGACCAAAAAATTCAAAAGACGTCCATATTTCAAAACGACAGTTTCAAGAGGCATATTACACGCACATTAGTGTTCTGCTTCTTTTGCTTTCTTTCTTTCTTTGTTAAAAAAAACGGGAATGGAGAAAGGCAACCCTCAGAATGGGCGAAAACGTTCACAAACGAATCAATGGACAAAGGTTTAATCTCCAATATATATAAACAGCTCATGCAGCTTAATATTAATAAAACAAACAACCCAATACAAAAATGGGCAGAAGATCTAAAGAGACGTTTCTTCAAAGAAGACACAGAGATGGCCAAGACGCACATGAAAAGCTGCTCAACATCACTAATTATTAGAGAAATGCAAATCAAAACTACAATGAGGTAAGACCTCACACCTGTTAGAATCGGCATCATCAGATAATCTACAAACAACAAACTCTGGGGAGGGTGTGGACAAAACGAACCCTCTTCCGCTATTGGTGGGAATGTAAATTGATACAGTCACTATGGAGAACAGTATGGAGGTTCCTTTAAAAAACTAAAAAGAGAATTACCATAGGATCCAGCAATCCCACTTCTGGGCATATACCCAGAGAAAACCATAAATCACAAAGACACATTCACCACAATGTTCATTGCAGCACTATTTACAATAGCCAGGTTATGGAAGCAACATAAATGCCCACAGACAGACGAATGGAAAAAGATGTGGTACATATATAAAATGGAATATTACTCAGCCATAAAAACGAATGAAACTGGGTCATTTGTAGAGAAGTTGATGGAACTAGAGACTGTCATACAGAGTCAAGTAAGCCAGAAAGAGAAAAACAAATATTGTATATTAATGCCTATATGTGGAACCTAGAAAAATGGTAGAGATGAACTGGTTTGCAGGGCAGAAATAGAGACACAGAGGTAGAGAACAAACGTATGGACACAAAGTGGGGGAAGCCATGGGGTGGTGGTGGTGGGATGAGTTGGGAGATTAGGATTGACCTGTATACATGTCTATGCATAAAATAGATAACTAATAATAACCTACTGTATAAAAAAATAACTAAAATTAAATTTCAAAATTTTAAAAAATAAAATGTAAAAATAAAACAGAAAAAAATTTCTTCCATTCACACTGATGTATTTATACGAATGAATTATTTCCATGCTTATATCTATAAATACATAAATGAGGAATAAAATCTAACGTGAACCAAAAAAGAAAAAAAAAAACTGAACCTAACAGTTATACAGAGGAAAACACTACCAAGGCACTTGCTCCAGTGGGTAAACAATTCTGAAATTGGTCAGAGGTGGGGAATCATCTCCCATAGAGCCAGCAGCCCCGCCCGCCCACGCAAGGAGCATCCTCATTGCAAAGCTGGGAGACCGTGCTGAGGCCTCTGTGAGTAAACGTGAGCTGAGCCCCAGGCCAGATGCTGCTGAACTGTTCCCACCCTTCCCAGGTGAAACACCTGAATATGTACAAGGGCTTGAAAGCCTAGAGGAAGGGCCGTGGAGCCACACCAGCGACAGCACGCAGGCCAACTTGGTGCCTGCAGGTCAGCCAGCATGGTACTGGCCACGGGCGCTCTTCTGGAAGCTTTCTATTGCCCTGCCTGAGATAACCCTCCTGTCCCGGCCCCCACTCCTTTTTTTCCTTCCTCACCTCAGCCCGGAGAGATATTCCAGTGGAAGTTATGGGTGACACATCCTCTTCTTTACAGGTGGCAGCCTGGCAACTCCTGCCGAAAGTCCAGCAGAGCCCCACTCACACCGGGCCACCCACAAAGCCGTGGACCCTCACACCCTCCCACCAGCACAGCCCCGAGACTGCTGACGGGGCAGAGGATATGGAGTCAGGCACAGCTGCAGGGACTATTGCTGCCTGGAGTGCTGTTTATATTGACCACAACCCAGGCACACCTGGGGAGGGCTTGCCGGCAGGGTCAGGCTGCCCAGGTCAGCTAATGCTCAGCCCTCAGGGAATCACATTGCAGAATATGGACCTCGCTAAGACAGAATATTCGCCAAGGAAAAAAAGGACACAATGCCATTTGCAGCACCGTAGATGAGTCTCGAGGTAATCACGTGACTTGGAGTAAGTCAGAAAGTGAAAGACACATATCATATCATATCACTTATAGGTGTTACCTATAAATTGATACCAGGGCAGATATTTCCACGGAGAAGGGCAATCACAGATTCATTAAACAAACTTATGGTTCACCAAAGGAAAGGTGTGAGGATTGAATTCATTACGATATTGGGGTTAACAGACAGATACAAACACAGTAGACGTATATAATCACCAAAGACCTACGGAGTACCAAGAGAAGACTACTCAACATTCTGTCATAACGTACATGGGACAAGGATCCCAGGAAGAACAGACATATGTATATGTGTAAAAGAACCACCTCTTGCACACCTACAACAAGCTAAACGTTGTACTCAAACTTGCTGTAATAAAAAATAAAAAATTAAATTAAGAACACGAACAAGAAGTAGTGAGACAAACTTGACGGGCTTTCTCCTGGCACATTCCGTTCTACATTCCAATCTAGAACACGACTTCCATTGAGTCTCTGCTGCCCTAGTAACCAGAATTGGTAAGGGAGAACTGCTGCCACCTTGTGGCCGTTTCACACAACTGCAGGTTTAATGCCAGCGCTAATGGTCAGTGGATATTCCAAATCATTACAGGCCTGTAAATGACACCTGCCCTGAAAACAAATCCTGGGGTCATATATCGACCAAAAAATTCAAAAGACGTCCATATTTCAAAACGACAGTTTCAAGAGGCATATTACACGCACATTAGTGTTCTGCTTCTTTTGCTTTCTTTCTTTCTTTGTTAAAAAAAACGGGAATGGAGAAAGGCAACCCTCAGAATGGGCGAAAACGTTCACAAACGAATCAATGGACAAAGGTTTAATCTCCAATATATATAAACAGCTCATGCAGCTTAATATTAATAAAACAAACAACCCAATACAAAAATGGGCAGAAGATCTAAAGAGACGTTTCTTCAAAGAAGACACAGAGATGGCCAAGACGCACATGAAAAGCTGCTCAACATCACTAATTATTAGAGAAATGCAAATCAAAACTACAATGAGGTAAGACCTCACACCTGTTAGAATCGGCATCATCAGATAATCTACAAACAACAAACTCTGGGGAGGGTGTGGACAAAACGAACCCTCTTCCGCTATTGGTGGGAATGTAAATTGATACAGTCACTATGGAGAACAGTATGGAGGTTCCTTTAAAAAACTAAAAAGAGAATTACCATAGGATCCAGCAATCCCACTTCTGGGCATATACCCAGAGAAAACCATAAATCACAGAGACACATTCACCACAATGTTCATTGCAGCACTATTTACAATAGCCAGGTTATGGAAGCAACATAAATGCCCACAGACAGACGAATGGAAAAAGATGTGGTACATATATAAAATGGAATATTACTCAGCCATAAAAACGAATGAAACTGGGTCATTTGTAGAGAAGTTGATGGATCTAGAGACTGTCATACAGAGTCAAGTAAGCCAGAAAGAGAAAAACAAATATTGTATATTAATGCCTATATGTGGAACCTAGAAAAATGGTAGAGATGAACTGGTTTGCAGGGCAGAAATAGAGACACAGAGGTAGAGAACAAACGTATGGACACAAAGTGGGGGAAGCCATGGGGTGGTGGTGGTGGGATGAGTTGGGAGATTAGGATTGACCTGTATACATGTGTATGCATAAAATAGATAACTAATAATAACCTACTGTATAAAAAAATAACTAAAATTAAATTTCAAAATTTTAAAAAATAAAATGTAAAAATAAAACAGTAATAAAGTACTTCCATTCACACTGATGTATTTATACGAATGAATTATTTCCATGCTTATATCTATAAATACATAAATGAGGAATAAAATCTAACTTGAACCAAAAAAGAAAAAAAAACTGAACCTAAGAATTATACAGAGGAAAACACTACCAAGGCACTTGCTCCAGTGGTAAACAATTCTGAAATTGGTCAGAGGTGGGGAATCATCTCCCATACAGCCAGCAGCCCCGCCCGCCCACGCAAGGAGCATCCTCATTGCAAAGCTGGGAGACCGTGCCGAGGCCTCTGTGAGTAAACGTGAGCTGAGCCCCAGGCCAGATGCTGCTGAACTCTTCCCACCCTTCCCAGGTGAAACACCTGAATATGTACAAGGGCTTGAAAGCCTAGAGGAAGGGCCGTGGAGCCACACCAGCGACAGCACGCAGGCCAACTTGGTGCCTGCAGGTCAGCCAGGATGGTACTGGCCACGGGCGCTCTTCTGGAAGCTTTCTATTGGCCTGCCTGAGATACTCCTCCTGTCCCGGCCCCCACTCCTTTTTTTCCTTCCTCACCTCAGCCCGGAGAGATATTCCAGTGGAAGTTATGGGTGACACATGCTCTTCTTTACAGGTGGCAGCCTGGCAACTCCTGCCGAAAGTCCAGCAGAGCCCCACTCACACCGGGCCACCCACAAAGCCGTGGACCCTCACACCCTCCCACCAGCACAGCCCCGAGACTGCTGACGGGGCAGAGGATATGGAGTCAGGCACAGCTGCAGGGACTATTGCTGCCTGGAGTGCTGTTTATATTGACCACAACCCAGGCACACCTGGGGAGGGCTTGCCGGCAGGGTCAGGCTGCCCAGGTCAGCTAATCCTCAGCCCTCAGGGAATCACATTGCAGAATATGGACCTCGCTAAGACAGAATATTCGCCAAGGAGAAAAAGGACACAATGCCATTTGCAGCACCGTAGATGAGTCTCGAGGTAATCACGTGACTTGGAGTAAGTCAGAAAGTGAAAGACACATATCATATCATATCACTTATAGGTGTTACCTATAAATTGATACCAGGGCAGATATTTCCACGGAGAAGGGCAATCACAGATTCATTAAACAAACTTATGGTTCACCAAAGGAAAGGTGTGAGGATTGAATTCATTACGATATTGGGGTTAACAGACAGATACAAACACAGTAGACGTATATAATCACCAAAGACCTACGGAGTACCAAGAGAAGACTACTCAACATTCTGTCATAACGTACATGGGAAAAGGATCCCAGGAAGAACAGACATATGTATATGTGTAAAAGAACCACCTCTTGCACACCTACAACAAGCTAAACGTTGTACTCAAACTTGCTGTAATAAAAAATAAAAAATTAAATTAAGAACACGAACAAGAAGTAGTGAGACAAACTTGAGGGGCTTTCTCCTGGCACATTCCGTTCTACATTCCAATCTAGAACATGACTTCCATTGAGTCTCTGCTGCCCTAGTAACCAGAATTGGTAAGGGAGAACTGCTGCCACCTTGTGGCCGTTTCACACAACTGCAGGTTTAATGCCAGCGCTAATGGTCAGTGGATATTCCAAATCATTACAGGCCTGTAAATGACACCTGCCCTGAAAACAAATCCTGGGGTCATATATCGACCAAAAAATTCAAAAGACGTCCATATTTCAAAACGACAGTTTCAAGAGGCATATTACACGCACATTAGTGTTCTGCTTCTTTTGCTTTCTTTCTTTCTTTGTTAAAAAAAACGGGAATGGAGAAAGGCAACCCTCAGAATGGGCGAAAACGTTCACAAACGAATCAATGGACAAAGGTTTAATCTCCAATATATATAAACAGCTCATGCAGCTTAATATTAATAAAACAAACAACCCAATACAAAAATGGGCAGAAGATCTAAAGAGACGTTTCTTCAAAGAAGACACAGAGATGGCCAAGACGCACATGAAAAGCTGCTCAACATCACTAATTATTAGAGAAATGCAAATCAAAACTACAATGAGGTAAGACCTCACACCTGTTAGAATCGGCATCATCAGATAATCTACAAACAACAAACTCTGGGGAGGGTGTGGACAAAAGGAACCCTCTTCCGCTATTGGTGGGAATGTAAATTGATACAGTCACTATGGAGAACAGTATGGAGGTTCCTTTAAAAAACTAAAAAGAGAATTACCATAGGATCTAGAAATCCCACTTCTGGGCATATACCCAGAGAAAACCATAAATCACAGAGACACATTCACCACAATGTTCATTGCAGCACTATTTACAATAGCCAGGTTATGGAAGCAACATAAATGCCCACAGACAGACGAATGGAAAAAGATGTGGTACATATATAAAATGGAATATTACTCAGCCATAAAAACGAATGAAACTGGGTCATTTGTAGAGAAGTTGATGGATCTAGAGACTGTCATACAGAGTCAAGTAAGCCAGAAAGAGAAAAACAAATATTGTATATTAATGCCTATATGTGGAACCTAGAAAAATGGTAGAGATGAACTGGTTTGCAGGGCAGAAATAGAGACACAGAGGTAGAGAACAAACGTATGGACACAAAGTGGGGGAAGCCATGGGGTGGTGGTGGTGGGATGAGTTGGGAGATTAGGATTGACCTGTATACATGTCTATGCATAAAATAGATAACTAATAATAACCTACTGTATAAAAAAAATAACTAAAATTAAATTTCAAAATTTTAAAAAATAAAATGTAAAAATAAAACAGAAATAAAGTTCTTCCATTCACACTGATGTATTTATACGAATGAATTATTTCCATGCTTATATCTATAAATACATAAATGAGGAATAAAATCTAACTTGAACCAAAAAAGAAAAAAAAACTGAACCTAAGAATTATACAGAGGAAAACACTACCAAGGCACTTGCTCCAGTGGTAAACAATTCTGAAATTGGTCAGAGGTGGGGAATCATCTCCCATACAGCCAGCAGCCCCGCCCGCCCACGCAAGGAGCATCCTCATTGCAAAGCTGGGAGACCGTGCCGAGGCCTCTGTGAGTAAACGTGAGCTGAGCCCCAGGCCAGATGCTGCTGAACTGTTCCCACCCTTCCCAGGTGAAACACCTGAATATGTACAAGGGCTTGAAAGCCAAGAGGAAGGGCCGTGGAGCCACACCAGCGACAGCACGCAGGCCAACTTGGTGCCTGCAGGTCAGCCAGGATGGTACTGGCCACGGGCGCTCTTCTGGAAGCTTTCTATTGCCCTGCCTGAGATACCCCTCCTGTCCCGGCCCCCACTCCTTTTTTTCCTTCCTCACCTCAGCCCGGAGAGATATTCCAGTGGAAGTTATGGGTGACACATCCTCTTCTTTACAGGTGGCAGCCTGGCAACTCCTGCCGAAAGTCCAGCAAAGCCCCACTCACACCGGGCCACCCACAAAGCCGTGGACCCTCACACCCTCCCACCAGCACAGCCCCGAGACTGCTGACGGGGCAGAGAATATGGAGTAAGGCACAGCTGCAGGGGCTATTGCTGCCTGGAGTGCTGTTTATATTGACCTCAACACAGGCACACCTGGGGAGGGCTTGCCGGCAGGGTCAGGCTGCCCAGGTCAGCTAATCCTCAGCCCTCAGGGAATCACATTGCAGAATATGGACCTCGCTAAGACAGAATATTCGCCAAGGAAAAAAAGGACACAATGCCATTTGCAGCACCGTAGATGAGTCTCGAGGTAATCACGTGACTTGGAGTAAGCCAGAAAGTGAAAGACACATATCATATCATATCACTTATAGGTGTTACCTATAAATTGATACCAGGGCAGATATTTCCACGGAGAAGGGCAATCACAGAATCATTAAACAAACTTATGGTTCACCAAAGGAAAGGTGTGAGGATTGAATTCATTACGATATTGGGGTTAACAGACAGATACAAACACAGTAGACGTATATAATCACCAAAGACCTACGGAGTACCAAGAGAAGACTACTCAACATTCTGTCATAACGTACATGGGAAAAGGATCCCAGGAAGAACAGACATATGTATATGTGTAAAAGAACCACCTCTTGCACACCTACAACAAGCTAAACGTTGTACTCAAACTTGCTGTAATAAAAAATAAAAAATTAAATTAAAAACACGAACAAGAAGTAGTGAGACAAACTTGAGGGGCTTTCTCCTGGCACATTCCGTTCTACATTCCAATCTCGAACACGACTTCCATTGAGGCTCTGCTGCCCTAGTAACCAGATTTGGTAAGGGAGAACTGCTGCCACCTTGTGGCCGTTTCACACAACTGCAGGTTTAATGCCAGCGCTAATGGTCAGTGGATATTCCAAATCATTACAGGCCTGTAAATGACACCTGCCCTGAAAACAAATCCTGGGGTCATATATCGACCAAAAAATTCAAAAGACGTCCATATTTCAAAACGACAGTTTCAAGAGGCATATTTCACGCACATTAGTGTTCTGCTTCTTTTGCTTTCTTTCCTTCTTTGTTAAAAAAAAACGGGAATGGAAAAAGGCAACCCTCAGAATGGGCGAAAACGTTCACAAACGAATCAATGGACAAAGGTTTAATCTCCAATATATATAAACAGCTCATGCAGCTTAATATTAATAAAACAAACAACCCAATACAAAAATGGGCAGAAAATCTAAAGAGACGTTTCTTCAAAGAAGACACAGAGATGGCCAAGACGCACATGAAAAGCTGCTCAACATCACTAATTATTAGAGAAATGCAAATCAAAACTACAATGAGGTAAGACCTCACACCTGTTAGAATCGTCATCATCAGATAATCTACAAACAACAATTTCTGGGGAGGGTGTGGACAAAAGGAACCCTCTTCCGCTATTGGTGGGAATGTAAATTGATACAGTCACTATGGAGAACAGTATGGAGGTTCCTTTAAAAAACTAAAAAGAGAATTACCATAGGATCCAGCAATCCCACTTCTGGGCATATACCAAGAGAAAACCATAAATCACAGAGACACATTCACCACAATGTTCATTGCAGCACTATTTACAATAGCCAGGTTATGGAAGCAACATAAATGCCCACAGACAGACGAATGGATAAAGATGTGGTACATATATAAAATGGAATATTACTCAGCCATAAAAAGGAATGAAACTGGGTCATTTGTAGAGAAGTTGATGGATCTAGAGACTGTCATACAGAGTCAAGTAAGCCAGAAAGAGAAAAACAAATATTGTATATTAATGCCTATATGTGGAACCTAGAAAAATGGTAGAGATGAACTGGTTTGCAGGGCAGAAATAGAGACACAGAGGTAGAGAACAAACGTATGGACACAAAGTGGGGGAAGCCATGGGGTGGTGGTGGTGGGATGAGTTGGGAGATTAGTATTGACATGTATACATGTCTATGCATAAAATAGATAACTAATAATAACCTACTGTATAAAAAAATAACTAAAATTAAATTTCAAAATTTTAAAAAATAAAATGTAAAAATAAAACAGAAAAAAAGTTCTTCCATTCACACTGATGTATTTATACGAATGAATTATTTCCATGCTTATATCTATAAATACATAAATGAGGAATAAAATCTAACTTGAACCAAAAAAGAAAAAAAAAAAACTGAACCTAACAGTTATACAGAGGAAAACACTACCAAGGCACTTGCTCCAGTGGTAAACAATTCTGAAATTGGTCAGAGGTGGGGAATCATCTCCCATAGAGCCAGCAGCCCCGCCCGCCCACGCAAGGAGCATCCTCATTGCAAAGCTGGGAGACCGTGCCGAGGCCTCTGTGAGTAAACGTGAGCTGAGCCCCAGGCCAGATGCTGCTGAACTGTTCCCACCCTTCCCAGGCGAAACACCTGAATATGTACAAGGGCTTGAAAGCCTAGAGGAAGGGCCGTGGAGCCACACCAGCGACAGCACGCAGGCCAACATTGTGCCTGCAGGTCAGCCAGGATGGTCCTGGACACGGGCGCTCTTCTGGATGCTTTCTATTGCCCTGCCTGAGATAACCCTCCTGTCCCGGCCCCCACTCCTTTTTTTCCTTCCTCACCTCAGCCCGGAGAGATATTCCAGTGGAAGTTATGGGTGACACATCCTCTTCTTTACAGGTGGCAGCCTGGCAACTCCTGCCGAAAGTCCAGCAGAGCCCCACTCACACCGGGCCACCCACAAAGCCGTGGACCCTCACACCCTCCCACCAGCACAGCCCCGAGACTGCTGACGGGGCAGAGAATATGGAGTAAGGCACAGCTGCAGGGGCTATTGCTGCCTGGAGTGCTGTTTATATTGACCTCAACCCAGGCACACCTGGGGAGGGCTTGCCGGCAGGGTCAGGCTGCCCAGGTCAGCTAATCCTCAGCCCTCAGGGAATCACATTGCAGAAAATGGACCTCGCTAAGACAGAATATTCGCCAAGGAGAAAAAGGACACAATGCCATTTGTAGCACCGTAGATGAGTCTCGAGGTAATCACGTGATTTGGAGAAAGTCAGAAAGTGAAAGACACATATCATATCATATCACTTATAGGTGTTACCTATAAATTGATACCAGGGCAGATATTTCCACGGAGAAGGGCAATCACAGATTCATTAAACAAATTTATGGTTCACCAAAGGAAAGGTGTGAGGATTGAATTCATTACGATATTGGGGTTAACAGACAGATACAAACACAGTAGACGTATATAATCACCAAAGACCTACGGAGTACCAAGAGAAGACTACTCAACATTCTGTCATAACGTACATGGGAAAAGGATCCCAGGAAGAACAGACATATGTATATGTGTAAAAGAACCACCTCTTGCACACCTACAACATGCTAAACGTTGTACTCAAACTTGCTGTAATAAAAAATAAAAAATTAAATTAAAAACACGAACAAGAAGTAGTGAGACAAACTTGAGGGGCTTTCTCCTGGCACATTCCGTTCTACATTCCAATCTAGAACACGACTTCCATTGAGGCTCTGCTGCCCTAGTAACCAGATTTGGTAAGGGAGAACTGCTGCCACCTTGTGGCCGTTTCACACAACTGCAGGTTTAATGCCAGCGCTAATGGTCAGTGGATATTCCAAATCATTACAGGCCTGTAAATGACACCTGCCCTGAAAACAAATCCTGGGGTCATATATCGACCAAAAAATTCAAAAGACGTCCATATTTCAAAACGACAGTTTCAAGAGGCATATTTCACGCACATTAGTGTTCTGCTTCTTTTGCTTTCTTTCTTTCTTTGTTAGAAAAAACGGGAATGGAAAAAGGCAACCCTCAGAATGGGCAAAAACGTTCACAAACGAATCAATGGACAAAGGTTTAATCTCCAATATATATAAACAGCTCATGCAGCTTAATATTAATAAAACAAACAACCCAATACAAAAATGGGCAGAAGATCTAAAGAGACGTTTCTTCAAAGAAGACACAGAGATGGCCAAGACGCACATGAAAAGCTGCTCAACATCACTAATTATTAGAGAAATGCAAATCAAAACTACATTGAGGTAAGACCTCACACCTGTTAGAATCGTCATCATCAGATAATCTACAATCAACAAATTCTGGGGAGGGTGTGGACAAAAGGAACCCTCTTCCGCTATTGGTGGGAATGTAAATTGATACAGTCACTATGGAGAACAGTATGGAGGTTCCTTTAAAAAACTAAAAAGAGAATTACCATAGGATCCAGCAATCCCACTTCTGGGCATATACCAAGAGAAAACCATAAATCACAGAGACACATTCACCACAATGTTCATTGCAGCACTATTTACAATAGCCAGGTTATGGAAGCAACATAAATGCCCACAGACAGACGAATGGATAAAGATGTGGTACATATATAAAATGGAATATTACTCAGCCATAAAAAGGAATGAAACTGGGTCATTTGTAGAGAAGTTGATGGATCTAGAGACTGTCATACAGAGTCAAGTAAGCCAGAAAGAGAAAAACAAATATTGTATATTAATGCCTATATGTGGAACCTAGAAAAATGGTAGAGATGAACTGGTTTGCAGGGCAGAAATAGAGACACAGAGGTAGAGAACAAACGTATGGACACAAAGTGGGGGAAGCCATGGGGTGGTGGTGGTGGGATGAGTTGGGAGATTAGGATTGACCTGTATACATGTGTATGCATAAAATAGATAACTAATAATAACCTACTGTATAAAAAAATAACTAAAATTAAATTTCAAAATTTTAAAAAATAAAATGTAAAAATAAAACAGAAATAAAGTACTTCCATTCACACTGATGTATTTATACGAATGAATTATTTCCATGCTTATATCTATAAATACATAAATGAGGAATAAAATCTAACTTGAACCAAAAAAGAAAAAAAAACTGAACCTAAGAATTATACAGAGGAAAACACTACCAAGGCACTTGCTCCAGTGGTAAACAATTCTGAAATTGGTCAGAGGTGGGGAATCATCTCCCATACAGCCAGCAGCCCCGCCCGCCCACGCAAGGAGCATCCTCATTGCAAAGCTGGGAGACCGTGCCGAGGCCTCTGTGAGTAAACGTGAGCTGAGCCCCAGGCCAGATGCTGCTGAACTGTTCCCACCCTTCCCAGGTGAAACACCTGAATATGTACAAGGGCTTGAAAGCCTAGAGGAAGGGCCGTGGAGCCACACCAGCGACAGCACGCAGGCCAACTTGGTGCCTGCAGGTCAGCCAGGATGGTACTGGCCACGGGCGCTCTTCTGGAAGCTTTCTATTGGCCTGCCTGAGATACTCCTCCTGTCCCGGCCCCCACTCCTTTTTTTCCTTCCTCACCTCAGCCCGGAGAGATATTCCAGTGGAAGTTATGGGTGACACATCCTCTTCTTTACAGGTGGCAGCCTGGCAACTCCTGCCGAAAGTCCAGCAGAGCCCCACTCACACCGGGCCACCCACAAAGCCGTGGACCCTCACACCCTCCCACCAGCACAGCCCCGAGACTGCTGACGGGGCAGAGGATATGGAGTCAGGCACAGCTGCAGGGACTATTGCTGCCTGGAGTGCTGTTTATATTGACCACAACCCAGGCACACCTGGGGAGGGCTTGCCGGCAGGGTCAGGCTGCCCAGGTCAGCTAATCCTCAGCCCTCAGGGAATCACATTGCAGAATATGGACCTCGCTAAGACAGAATATTCGCCAAGGAGAAAAAGGACACAATGCCATTTGCAGCACCGTAGATGAGTCTCGAGGTAATCACGTGACTTGGAGTAAGTCAGAAAGTGAAAGACACATATCATATCATATCACTTATAGGTGTTACCTATAAATTGATACCAGGGCAGATATTTCCACGGAGAAGGGCAATCACAGATTCATTAAACAAACTTATGGTTCACCAAAGGAAAGGTGTGAGGATTGAATTCATTACGATATTGGGGTTAACAGACAGATACAAACACAGTAGACGTATATAATCACCAAAGACCTACGGAGTACCAAGAGAAGACTACTCAACATTCTGTCATAACGTACATGGGAAAAGGATCCCAGGAAGAACAGACATATGTATATGTGTAAAAGAACCACCTCTTGCACACCTACAACAAGCTAAACGTTGTACTCAAACTTGCTGTAATAAAAAATAAAAAATTAAATTAAGAACACGAACAAGAAGTAGTGAGACAAACTTGAGGGGCTTTCTCCTGGCACATTCCGTTCTACATTCCAATCTAGAACATGACTTCCATTGAGTCTCTGCTGCCCTAGTAACCAGAATTGGTAAGGGAGAACTGCTGCCACCTTGTGGCCGTTTCACACAACTGCAGGTTTAATGCCAGCGCTAATGGTCAGTGGATATTCCAAATCATTACAGGCCTGTAAATGACACCTGCCCTGAAAACAAATCCTGGGGTCATATATCGACCAAAAAATTCAAAAGACGTCCATATTTCAAAACGACAGTTTCAAGAGGCATATTACACGCACATTAGTGTTCTGCTTCTTTTGCTTTCTTTCTTTCTTTGTTAAAAAAAACGGGAATGGAGAAAGGCAACCCTCAGAATGGGCGAAAACGTTCACAAACGAATCAATGGACAAAGGTTTAATCTCCAATATATATAAACAGCTCATGCAGCTTAATATTAATAAAACAAACAACCCAATACAAAAATGGGCAGAAGATCTAAAGAGACGTTTCTTCAAAGAAGACACAGAGATGGCCAAGACGCACATGAAAAGCTGCTCAACATCACTAATTATTAGAGAAATGCAAATCAAAACTACAATGAGGTAAGACCTCACACCTGTTAGAATCGGCATCATCAGATAATCTACAAACAACAAACTCTGGGGAGGGTGTGGACAAAAGGAACCCTCTTCCGCTATTGGTGGGAATGTAAATTGATACAGTCACTATGGAGAACAGTATGGAGGTTCCTTTAAAAAACTAAAAAGAGAATTACCATAGGATCTAGAAATCCCACTTCTGGGCATATACCCAGAGAAAACCATAAATCACAGAGACACATTCACCACAATGTTCATTGCAGCACTATTTACAATAGCCAGGTTATGGAAGCAACATAAATGCCCACAGACAGACGAATGGAAAAAGATGTGGTACATATATAAAATGGAATATTACTCAGCCATAAAAACGAATGAAACTGGGTCATTTGTAGAGAAGTTGATGGATCTAGAGACTGTCATACAGAGTCAAGTAAGCCAGAAAGAGAAAAACAAATATTGTATATTAATGCCTATATGTGGAACCTAGAAAAATGGTAGAGATGAACTGGTTTGCAGGGCAGAAATAGAGACACAGAGGTAGAGAACAAACGTATGGACACAAAGTGGGGGAAGCCATGGGGTGGTGGTGGTGGGATGAGTTGGGAGATTAGGATTGACCTGTATACATGTGTATGCATAAAATAGATAACTAATAATAACCTACTGTATAAAAAAATAACTAAAATTAAATTTCAAAATTTTAAAAAATAAAATGTAAAAATAAAACAGAAATAAAGTACTTCCATTCACACTGATGTATTTATACGAATGAATTATTTCCATGCTTATATCTATAAATACATAAATGAGGAATAAAATCTAACTTGAACCAAAAAAGAAAAAAAAACTGAACCTAAGAATTATACAGAGGAAAACACTACCAAGGCACTTGCTCCAGTGGTAAACAATTCTGAAATTGGTCAGAGGTGGGGAATCATCTCCCATACAGCCAGCAGCCCCGCCCGCCCACGCAAGGAGCATCCTCATTGCAAAGCTGGGAGACCGTGCCGAGGCCTCTGTGAGTAAACGTGAGCTGAGCCCCAGGCCAGATGCTGCTGAACTGTTCCCACCCTTCCCAGGTGAAACACCTGAATATGTACAAGGGCTTGAAAGCCTAGAGGAAGGGCCGTGGAGCCACACCAGCGACAGCACGCAGGCCAACTTGGTGCCTGCAGGTCAGCCAGGATGGTACTGGCCACGGGCGCTCTTCTGGAAGCTTTCTATTGCCCTGCCTGAGATACCCCTCCTGTCCCTGCCCCCACTCCTTTTTTTCCTTCCTCACCTCAGCCCGGAGAGATATTCCAGTGGAAGTTATGGGTGACACATCCTCTTCTTTACAGGTGGCAGCCTGGCAACTCCTGCCGAAAGTCCAGCAGAGCCCCACTCACACCGGGCCACCCACAAAGCCGTGGACCCTCACACCCTCCCACCAGCACAGCCCCGAGACTGCTGACGGGGCAGAGAATATGGAGTAAGGCACAGCTGCAGGGGCTATTGCTGCCTGGAGTGCTGTTTATATTGACCTCAACCCAGGCACACCTGGGGAGGGCTTGCCGGCAGGGTCAGGCTGCCCAGGTCAGCTAATCCTCAGCCCTCAGGGAATCACATTGCAGAAAATGGACCTCGCTAAGACAGAATATTCGCCAAGGAGAAAAAGGACACAATGCCATTTGCAGCACCGTAGATGAGTCTCGAGGTAATCACGTGATTTGGAGAAAGTCAGAAAGTGAAAGACACATATCATATCATATCACTTATAGGTGTTACCTATAAATTGATACCAGGGCAGATATTTCCACGGAGAAGGGCAATCACAGATTCATTAAACAATTTTATGGTTCACCAAAGGAAAGGTGTGAGGATTGAATTCATTACGATATTGGGGTTAACAGACAGATACAAACACAGTAGACGTATATAATCACCAAAGACCTACGGAGTACCAAGAGAAGACTACTCAACATTCTGTCATAACGTACATGGGAAAAGGATCCCAGGAAGAACAGACATATGTATATGTGTAAAAGAACCACCTCTTGCACACCTACAACATGCTAAACGTTGTACTCAAACTTGCTGTAATAAAAAATAAAAAATTAAATTAAAAACACGAACAAGAAGTAGTGAGACAAACTTGAGGGGCTTTCTCCTGGCACATTCCGTTCTACATTCCAATCTAGAACACGACTTCCATTGAGGCTCTGCTGCCCTAGTAACCAGATTTGGTAAGGGAGAACTGCTGCCACCTTGTGGCCGTTTCACACAACTGCAGATTTAATGCCAGCGCTAATGGTCAGTGGATATTCCAAATCATTACAGGCCTGTAAATGACACCTGCCCTGAAAACAAATCCTGGGGTCATATATCGACCAAAAAATTCAAAAGACGTCCATATTTCAAAACGACAGTTTCAAGAGGCATATTTCACGCACATTAGTGTTCTGCTTCTTTTGCTTTCTTTCTTTCTTTGTTAGAAAAAACGGGAATGGAAAAAGGCAACCCTCAGAATGGGCAAAAACGTTCACAAACGAATCAATGGACAAAGGTTTAATCTCCAATATATATAAACAGCTCATGCAGCTTAATATTAATAAAACAAACAACCCAATACAAAAATGGGCAGAAGATCTAAAGAGACGTTTCTTCAAAGAAGACACAGAGATGGCCAAGACGCACATGAAAAGCTGCTCAACATCACTAATTATTAGAGAAATGCAAATCAAAACTACATTGAGGTAAGACCTCACACCTGTTAGAATCGTCATCATCAGATAATCTACAATCAACAAATTCTGGGGAGGGTGTGGACAAAAGGAACCCTCTTCCGCTATTGGTGGGAATGTAAATTGATACAGTCACTATAGAGAACAGTATGGAGGTTCCTTTAAAAAACTAAAAAGAGAATTACCATAGGATCCAGCAATCCCACTTCTGGGCATATACCAAGAGAAAACCATAAATCACAGAGACACATTCACCACAATGTTCATTGCAGCACTATTTACAATAGCCAGGTTATGGAAGCAACATAAATGCCCACAGACAGACGAATGGATAAAGATGTGGTACATATATAAAATGGAATATTACTCAGCCATAAAAAGGAATGAAACTGGGTCATTTGTAGAGAAGTTGATGGATCTAGAGACTGTCATACAGAGTCAAGTAAGCCAGAAAGAGAAAAACAAATATTGTATATTAATGCCTATATGTGGAACCTAGAAAAATGGTAGAGATGAACTGGTTTGCAGGGCAGAAATAGAGACACAGAGGTAGAGAACAAACGTATGGACACAAAGTGGGGGAAGCCATGGGGTGGTGGTGGTGGGATGAGTTGGGAGATTAGGATTGACCTGTATACATGTGTATGCATAAAATAGATAACTAATAATAACCTACTGTATAAAAAAATAACTAAAATTAAATTTCAAAATTTTAAAAAATAAAATGTAAAAATAAAACAGAAATAAAGTACTTCCATTCACACTGATGTATTTATACGAATGAATTATTTCCATGCTTATATCTATAAATACATAAATGAAGAATAAAATCTAACTTGAACCAAAAAAGAAAAAAAAACTGAACCTAAGAATTATACAGAGGAAAACACTACCAAGGCACTTGCTCCAGTGGTAAACAATTCTGAAATTGGTCAGAGGTGGGGAATCATCTCCCATACAGCCAGCAGCCCCGCCCGCCCACGCAAGGAGCATCCTCATTGCAAAGCTGGGAGACCGTGCCGAGGCCTCTGTGAGTAAACGTGAGCTGAGCCCCAGGCCAGATGCTGCTGAACTCTTCCCACCCTTCCCAGGTGAAACACCTGAATATGTACAAGGGCTTGAAAGCCTAGAGGAAGGGCCGTGGAGCCACACCAGCGACAGCACGCAGGCCAACTTGGTGCCTGCAGGTCAGCCAGGATGGTACTGGCCACGGGCGCTCTTCTGGAAGCTTTCTATTGGCCTGCCTGAGATACTCCTCCTGTCCCGGCCCCCACTCCTTTTTTTCCTTCCTCACCTCAGCCCGGAGAGATATTCCAGTGGAAGTTATGGGTGACACATCCTCTTCTTTACAGGTGGCAGCCTGGCAACTCCTGCAGAAAGTCCAGCAGAGCCCCACTCACACCGGGCCACCCACAAAGCCGTGGACCCTCACACCCTCCCACCAGCACAGCCCCGAGACTGCTGACGGGGCAGAGGATATGGAGTCAGGCACAGCTGCAGGGACTATTGCTGCCTGGAGTGCTGTTTATATTGACCACAACCCAGGCACACCTGGGGAGGGCTTGCCGGCAGGGTCAGGCTGCCCAGGTCAGCTAATCCTCAGCCCTCAGGGAATCACATTGCAGAATATGGACCTCGCTAAGACAGAATATTCGCCAAGGAGAAAAAGGACACAATGCCATTTGCAGCACCGTAGATGAGTCTCGAGGTAATCACGTGACTTGGAGTAAGTCAGAAAGTGAAAGACACATATCATATCATATCACTTATAGGTGTTACCTATAAATTGATACCAGGGCAGATATTTCCACGGAGAAGGGCAATCACAGATTCATTAAACAAACTTATGGTTCACCAAAGGAAAGGTGTGAGGATTGAATTCATTACGATATTGGGGTTAACAGACAGATACAAACACAGTAGACGTATATAATCACCAAAGACCTACGGAGTACCAAGAGAAGACTACTCAACATTCTGTCATAAGGTACATGGGAAAAGGATCCCAGGAAGAACAGACATATGTATATGTGTGAAAGAACCACCTCTTGCACACCTACAACAAGCTAAACGTTGTACTCAAACTTGCTGTAATAAAAAATAAAAAATTAAATAAAGAACACGAACAAGAAGTAGTGAGACAAACTTGAGGGGCTTTCTCCTGGCACATTCCGTTCTACATTCCAATCTAGAACATGACTTCCATTGAGTCTCTGCTGCCCTAGTAACCAGAATTGGTAAGGGAGAACTGCTGCCACCTTGTGGCCGTTTCACACAACTGCAGGTTTAATGCCAGCGCTAATGGTCAGTGGATATTCCAAATCATTACAGGCCTGTAAATGACACCTGCCCTGAAAACAAATCCTGGGGTCATATATCGACCAAAAAATTCAAAAGACGTCCATATTTCAAAACGACAGTTTCAAGAGGCATATTACACGCACATTAGTGTTCTGCTTCTTTTGCTTTCTTTCTTTCTTTGTTAAAAAAAACGGGAATGGAGAAAGGCAACCCTCAGAATGGGCGAAAACGTTCACAAACGAATCAATGGACAAAGGTTTAATCTCCAATATATATAAACAGCTCATGCAGCTTAATATTAATAAAACAAACAACCCAATACAAAAATGGGCAGAAGATCTAAAGAGACGTTTCTTCAAAGAAGACACAGAGATGGCCAAGACGCACATGAAAAGCTGCTCAACATCACTAATTATTAGAGAAATGCAAATCAAAACTACAATGAGGTAAGACCTCACACCTGTTAGAATCGGCATCATCAGATAATCTACAAACAACAAACTCTGGGGAGGGTGTGGACAAAAGGAACCCTCTTCCGCTATTGGTGGGAATGTAAATTGATACAGTCACTATGGAGAACAGTATGGAGGTTCCTTTAAAAAACTAAAAAGAGAATTACCATAGGATCTAGAAATCCCACTTCTGGGCATATACCCAGAGAAAACCATAAATCACAGAGACACATTCACCACAATGTTCATTGCAGCACTATTTACAATAGCCAGGTTATGGAAGCAACATAAATGCCCACAGACAGACGAATGGAAAAAGATGTGGTACATATATAAAATGGAATATTACTCAGCCATAAAAACGAATGAAACTGGGTCATTTGTAGAGAAGTTGATGGATCTAGAGACTGTCATACAGAGTCAAGTAAGCCAGAAAGAGAAAAACAAATATTGTATATTAATGCCTATATGTGGAACCTAGAAAAATGGTAGAGATGAACTGGTTTGCAGGGCAGAAATAGAGACACAGAGGTAGAGAACAAACGTATGGACACAAAGTGGGGGAAGCCATGGGGTGGTGGTGGTGGGATGAGTTGGGAGATTAGGATTGACCTGTATACATGTCTATGCATAAAATAGATAACTAATAATAACCTACTGTATAAAAAAATAACTAAAATTAAATTTCAAAATTTTAAAAAATAAAATGTAAAAATAAAACAGAAATAAAGTTCTTCCATTCACACTGATGTATTTATACGAATGAATTATTTCCATGCTTATATCTATAAATACATAAATGAGGAATAAAATCTAACTTGAACCAAAAAAGAAAAAAAAACTGAACCTAAGAATTATACAGAGGAAAACACTACCAAGGCACTTGCTCCAGTGGTAAACAATTCTGAAATTGGTCAGAGGTGGGGAATCATCTCCCATACAGCCAGCAGCCCCGCCCGCCCACGCAAGGAGCATCCTCATTGCAAAGCTGGGAGACCGTGCCGAGGCCTCTGTGAGTAAACGTGAGCTGAGCCCCAGGCCAGATGCTGCTGAACTGTTCCCACCCTTCCCAGGTGAAACACCTGAATATGTACAAGGGCTTGAAAGCCTAGAGGAAGGGCCGTGGAGCCACACCAGCGACAGCACGCAGGCCAACTTGGTGCCTGCAGGTCAGCCAGGATGGTACTGGCCACGGGCGCTCTTCTGGAAGCTTTCTATTGCCCTGCCTGAGATACCCCTCCTGTCCCTGCCCCCACTCCTTTTTTTCCTTCCTCACCTCAGCCCGGAGAGATATTCCAGTGGAAGTTATGGGTGACACATCCTCTTCTTTACAGGTGGCAGCCTGGCAACTCCTGCCGAAAGTCCAGCAGAGCCCCACTCACACCGGGCCACCCACAAAGCCGTGGACCCTCACACCCTCCCACCAGCACAGCCCCGAGACTGCTGACGGGGCAGAGAATATGGAGTAAGGCACAGCTGCAGGGGCTATTGCTGCCTGGAGTGCTGTTTATATTGACCTCAACCCAGGCACACCTGGGGAGGGCTTGCCGGCAGGGTCAGGCTGCCCAGGTCAGCTAATCCTCAGCCCTCAGGGAATCACATTGCAGAAAATGGACCTCGCTAAGACAGAATATTCGCCAAGGAGAAAAAGGACACAATGCCATTTGCAGCACCGTAGATGAGTCTCGAGGTAATCACGTGATTTGGAGAAAGTCAGAAAGTGAAAGACACATATCATATCATATCACTTATAGGTGTTACCTATAAATTGATACCAGGGCAGATATTTCCACGGAGAAGGGCAATCACAGATTCATTAAACAATTTTATGGTTCACCAAAGGAAAGGTGTGAGGATTGAATTCATTACGATATTGGGGTTAACAGACAGATACAAACACAGTAGACGTATATAATCACCAAAGACCTACGGAGTACCAAGAGAAGACTACTCAACATTCTGTCATAACGTACATGGGAAAAGGATCCCAGGAAGAACAGACATATGTATATGTGTAAAAGAACCACCTCTTGCACACCTACAACATGCTAAACGTTGTACTCAAACTTGCTGTAATAAAAAATAAAAAATTAAATTAAAAACACGAACAAGAAGTAGTGAGACAAACTTGAGGGGCTTTCTCCTGGCACATTCCGTTCTACATTCCAATCTAGAACACGACTTCCATTGAGGCTCTGCTGCCCTAGTAACCAGATTTGGTAAGGGAGAACTGCTGCCACCTTGTGGCCGTTTCACACAACTGCAGATTTAATGCCAGCGCTAATGGTCAGTGGATATTCCAAATCATTACAGGCCTGTAAATGACACCTGCCCTGAAAACAAATCCTGGGGTCATATATCGACCAAAAAATTCAAAAGACGTCCATATTTCAAAACGACAGTTTCAAGAGGCATATTTCACGCACATTAGTGTTCTGCTTCTTTTGCTTTCTTTCTTTCTTTGTTAGAAAAAACGGGAATGGAAAAAGGCAACCCTCAGAATGGGCAAAAACGTTCACAAACGAATCAATGGACAAAGGTTTAATCTCCAATATATATAAACAGCTCATGCAGCTTAATATTAATAAAACAAACAACCCAATACAAAAATGGGCAGAAGATCTAAAGAGACGTTTCTTCAAAGAAGACACAGAGATGGCCAAGACGCACATGAAAAGCTGCTCAACATCACTAATTATTAGAGAAATGCAAATCAAAACTACATTGAGGTAAGACCTCACACATGTTAGAATCGGCATCATCAGATAATCTACAATCAACAAATTCTGGGGAGGGTGTGGACAAAAGGAACCCTCTTCCGCTATTGGTGGGAATGTAAATTGATACAGTCACTATGGAGAACAGTATGGAGGTTCCTTTAAAAAACTAAAAAGAGAATTACCATAGGATCCAGCAATCCCACTTCTGGGCATATACCAAGAGAAAACCATAAATCACAGAGACACATTCACCACAATGTTCATTGCAGCACTATTTACAATAGCCAGGTTATGGAAGCAACATAAATGCCCACAGACAGACGAATGGATAAAGATGTGGTACATATATAAAATGGAATATTACTCAGCCATAAAAAGGAATGAAACTGGGTCATTTGTAGAGAAGTTGATGGATCTAGAGACTGTCATACAGAGTCAAGTAAGCCAGAAAGAGAAAAACAAATATTGTATATTAATGCCTATATGTGGAACCTAGAAAAATGGTAGAGATGAACTGGTTTGCAGGGCAGAAATAGAGACACAGAGGTAGAGAACAAACGTATGGACACAAAGTGGGGGAAGCCATGGGGTGGTGGTGGTGGGATGAGTTGGGAGATTAGGATTGACCTGTATGCATGTGTATGCATAAAATAGATAACTAATAATAACCTACTGTATAAAAAAATAACTAAAATTAAATTTCAAAATTTTAAAAAATAAAATGTAAAAATAAAACAGAAATAAAGTACTTCCATTCACACTGATGTATTTATACGAATGAATTATTTCCATGCTTATATCTATAAATACATAAATGAAGAATAAAATCTAACTTGAACCAAAAAAGAAAAAAAAACTGAACCTAAGAATTATACAGAGGAAAACACTACCAAGGCACTTGCTCCAGTGGTAAACAATTCTGAAATTGGTCAGAGGTGGGGAATCATCTCCCATACAGCCAGCAGCCCCGCCCGCCCACGCAAGGAGCATCCTCATTGCAAAGCTGGGAGACTGTGCCGAGGCCTCTGTGAGTAAACGTGAGCTGAGCCCCAGGCCAGATGCTGCTGAACTCTTCCCACCCTTCCCAGGTGAAACACCTGAATATGTACAAGGGCTTGAAAGCCTAGAGGAAGGGCCGTGGAGCCACACCAGCGACAGCACGCAGGCCAACTTGGTGCCTGCAGGTCAGCCAGGATGGTACTGGCCACGGGCGCTCTTCTGGAAGCTTTCTATTGGCCTGCCTGAGATACTCCTCCTGTCCCGGCCCCCACTCCTTTTTTTCCTTCCTCACCTCAGCCCGGAGAGATATTCCAGTGGAAGTTATGGGTGACACATCCTCTTCTTTACAGGTGGCAGCCTGGCAACTCCTGCCGAAAGTCCAGCAGAGCCCCACTCACACCGGGCCACCCACAAAGCCGTGGACCCTCACACCCTCCCACCAGCACAGCCCCGAGACTGCTGACGGGGCAGAGGATATGGAGTCAGGCACAGCTGCAGGGACTATTGCTGCCTGGAGTGCTGTTTATATTGACCACAACCCAGGCACACCTGGGGAGGGCTTGCCGGCAGGGTCAGGCTGCCCAGGTCAGCTAATCCTCAGCCCTCAGGGAATCACATTGCAGAATATGGACCTCGCAAAGACAGAATATTCGCCAAGGAGAAAAAGGACACAATGCCATTTGCAGCACCGTAGATGAGTCTCGAGTTAATCACGTGACTTGGAGTAAGTCAGAAAGTGAAAGACACATATCATATCATATCACTTATAGGAGTTACCTATAAATTGATACCAGGGCAGATATTTCCACGGAGAAGGGCAATCACAGATTCATTAAACAAACTTATGGTTCACCAAAGGAAAGGTGTGAGGATTGAATTCATTACGATATTGGGGTTAACAGACAGATACAAACACAGTAGACGTATATAATCACCAAAGACCTACGGAGTACCAAGAGAAGACTACTCAACATTCTGTCATAAGGTACATGGGAAAAGGATCCCAGGAAGAACAGACATATGTATATGTGTGAAAGAACCACCTCTTGCACACCTACAACAAGCTAAACGTTGTACTCAAACTTGCTGTAATAAAAAATAAAAAATTAAATTAAGAACACGAACAAGAAGTAGTGAGACAAACTTGAGGGGCTTTCTCCTGGCACATTCCGTTCTACATTCCAATCTAGAGCATGACTTCCATTGAGTCTCTGCTGCCCTAGTAACCCGAATTGGTAAGGGAGAACTGCTGCCACCTTGTGGCCGTTTCACACAACTGCAGGTTTAATGCCAGCGCTAATGGTCAGTGGATATTCCAAATCATTACAGGCCTGTAAATGACACCTGCCCTGAAAACAAATCCTGGGGTCATATATCGACCAAAAAATTCAAAAGACGTCCATATTTCAAAACGACAGTTTCAAGAGGCATATTACACGCACATTAGTGTTCTGCTTCTTTTGCTTTCTTTCTTTCTTTGTTAAAAAAAACGGGAATGGAGAAAGGCAACCCTCAGAATGGGCGAAAACGTTCACAAACGAATCAATGGACAAAGGTTTAATCTCCAATATATATAAACAGCTCATGCAGCTTAATATTAATAAAACAAACAACCCAATACAAAAATGGGCAGAAGATCTAAAGAGACGTTTCTTCAAAGAAGACACAGAGATGGCCAAGACGCACATGAAAAGCTGCTCAACATCACTAATTATTAGAGAAATGCAAATCAAAACTACAATGAGGTAAGACCTCACACCTGTTAGAATCGGCATCATCAGATAATCTACAAACAACAAACTCTGGGGAGGGTGTGGACAAAAGGAACCCTCTTCCGCTATTGGTGGGAATGTAAATTGATACAGTCACTATGGAGAACAGTATGGAGGTTCCTTTAAAAAACTAAAAAGAGAATTACCATAGGATCTAGAAATCCCACTTCTGGGCATATACCCAGAGAAAACCATAAATCACAGAGACACATTCACCACAATGTTCATTGCAGCACTATTTACAATAGCCAGGTTATGGAAGCAACATAAATGCCCACAGACAGACGAATGGAAAAAGATGTGGTACATATATAAAATGGAATATTACTCAGCCATAAAAACGAATGAAACTGGGTCATTTGTAGAGAAGTTGATGGATCTAGAGACTGTCATACAGAGTCAAGTAAGCCAGAAAGAGAAAAACAAATATTGTATATTAATGCCTATATGTGGAACCTAGAAAAATGGTAGAGATGAACTGGTTTGCAGGGCAGAAATAGAGACACAGAGGTAGAGAACAAACGTATGGACACAAAGTGGGGGAAGCCATGGGGTGGTGGTGGTGGGATGAGTTGGGAGATTAGGATTGACCTGTATACATGTCTATGCATAAAATAGATAACTAATAATAACCTACTGTATAAAAAAAATAACTAAAATTAAATTTCAAAATTTTAAAAAATAAAATGTAAAAGTAAAACAGAAAAAAAGTTCTTCCATTCACACTGATGTATTTATACGAATGAATTATTTCCATGCTTATATCTATAAATACATAAATGAGGAATAAAATCTAACTTGAACCAAAAAAGAAAAAAAAAACTGAACCTAAGAATTATACAGAGGAAAACACTACCAAGGCACTTGCTCCAGTGGTAAACAATTCTGAAATTGGTCAGAGGTGGGGAATCATCTCCCATACAGCCAGCAGCCCCGCCCGCCCACACAAGGAGCATCCTCATTGCAAAGCTGGGAGACCGTGCCGAGGCCTCTGTGAGTAAACGTGAGCTGAGCCCCAGGCCAGATGCTGCTGAACTGTTCCCACCCTTCCCAGGTGAAACACCTGAATTTGTACAAGGGCTTGAAAGCCTAGAGGAAGGGCCGTGGAGCCACACCAGCGACAGCACGCAGGCCAACTTGGTGCCTGCAGGTCAGCCAGGATGGTACTGGCCACGGGCGCTCTTCTGGAAGCTTTCTATTGCCCTGCCTGAGATACCCCTCCTGTCCCGCCCCCACTCCTTTTTTTCCTTCCTCACCTCAGCCCGGAGAGATATTCCAGTGGAAGTTATGGGTGACACATCCTCTTCTTTACAGGTGGCAGCCTGGCAACTCCTGCCGAAAGTCCAGCAGAGCCCCACTCACACCGGGCCACCCACAAAGCCGTGGACCCTCACACACTCCCACCAGCACAGCCCCGAGACTGCTGACGGGGCAGAGAATATGGAGTAAGGCACAGCTGCAGGGGCTATTGCTGCCTGGAGTGCTGTTTATATTGACCTCAACCCAGGCACACCTGGGGAGGGCTTGCCGGCAGGGTCAGGCTGCCCAGGTCAGCTAATCCTCAGCCCTCAGGGAATCACATTGCAGAAAATGGACCTCGCTAAGACAGAATATTCGCCAAGGAGAAAAAGGACACAATGCCATTTGCAGCACCGTAGATGAGTCTCGAGGTAATCACGTGACTTGGAGTAAGTCAGAAAGTGAAAGACACATATCATATCATATCACTTATAGGTGTTACCTATAAATTGATACCAGGGCAGATATTTCCACGGAGAAGGGCAATCACAGATTCATTAAACAAACTTATGGTTCACCAAAGGAAAGGTGTGAGGATTGAATTCATTACGATATTGGGGTTAACAGATAGATACAAACACAGTAGACGTATATAATCACCAAAGACCTACGGAGTACCAAGAGAAGACTACTCAACATTCTGTCATAACGTACATGGGAAAAGGATCCCAGGAAGAACAGGCATATGTATATGTGTAAAAGAACCACCTCTTGCACACCTACAACAAGCTAAACGTTGTACTCAAACTTGCTGTAATAAAAAATAAAAAATTAAATTAAAAACACGAACAAGAAGTAGTGAGACAAACTTGAGGGGCTTTCTCCTGGCACATTCCGTTCTACATTCCAATCTAGAACACGACTTCCATTGAGGCTCTGCTGCCCTAGTAACCAGATTTGGTAAGGGAGAACTGCTGCCACCTTGTGGCCGTTTCACACAACTGCAGGTTTAATGCCAGCGCTAATGGTCAGTGGATATTCCAAATCATTACAGGCCTGTAAATGACACCTGCCCTGAAAACAAATCCTGGGGTCATATATCGACCAAAAAATTCAAAAGACGTCCATATTTCAAAACGACAGTTTCAAGAGGCATATTTCACGCACATTAGTGTTCTGCTTCTTTTGCTTTCTTTCTGTCTTTGATAAAAAAAACGGGAATGGAGAAAGGCAACCCTCAGAATGGGCGAAAACATTCACAAACGAATCAATGGACAAAGGTTTAATCTCCAATATATATAAACAGCTCATGCAGCTTAATATTAATAAAACAAACAACCCAATACAAAAATGGGCAGAAGATCTAAAGAGACGTTTCTTCAAAGAAGACACAGAGATGGCCAAGACGCACATGAAAAGCTGCTCAACATCACTAATTATTAGAGAAATGCAAATCAAAACTACAATGAGGTAAGACCTCACACCTGTTAGAATCGGCATCATCAGATAATCTACAATCAACAAATTCTGGGGTGGGTGTGGACAAAAGGAACCCTCTTCCGCTATTGGTGGGAATGTAAATTGATACAGTCACTATGGAGAACAGTATGGAGGTTCCTTTAAAAAACTAAAAAGAGAATTACCATAGGATCCAGCAATCCCTCTTCTGGGCATATACCCAGAGAAAACCATAAATCACAAAGACACATTCACCACAATGTTCATTGCAGCACTATTTACAATAGCCAGGTAATGGAAGCAACCTAAATGCCCACAGACACACGAATGGATAAAGATGTGGTACATATACAAAATGGAATATTACTCAGCCATAAACAGGAATGAAACTGGGTCATTTGTAGAGAAGTTGATGGATCTAGAGACTGTCATACAGAGTGAAGTAAGTCAGAAAGAGAAAAACAAATATTGTATATTAATGCCTATATGTGGAACCTAGAAAAATGGTAGAGATGAACTGGTTTGCAGGGCAGAAATAGAGACACAGAGGTAGAGAACAAACGTATGGACACAAAGTGGGGGAAGCCATGGGGTGGTGGTGGTGGGATGAGTTGGGAGATTAGGATTGACCTGTGTACATGTCTATGCATAAAATAGATAACTAATAATAACCTACTGTATAAAAAAAATAACTAAAATTAAATTTCAAAATTTTAAAAAATAAAATGTAAAAGTAAAACAGAAAAAAAGTTCTTCCATTCACACTGATGTATTTATACGAATGAATTATTTCCATGCTTATATCTATAAATACATAAATGAGGAATAAAATCTAACGTGAACCAAAAAAGAAAAAAAAAAACGGAACCTAACAGTTATACAGAGGAAAACACTACCAAGGCACTTGCTCCAGTGGTAAACAATTCTGAAATTGGTCAGAGGTGGGGAATCATCTCCCATACAGCCAGCAGCCCCGCCCGCCCACGCAAGGAGCATCCTCATTGCAAAGCTGGGAGACCGTGCCGAGGCCTCTGTGAGTAAACGTGAGTTGAGCCCCAGGCCAGATGCTGCTGAACTGTTCCCACCCTTCCCAGGTGAAACACCTGAATATGTACAAGGGCTTGAAAGCCTAGACGAAGGGCCGTGGAGCCACACCAGCGACAGCACGCAGGCCAACTTGGTGCCTGCAGGTCAGCCAGGATGGTACTGGCCACGGGCGCTCTTCTGGAAGCTTTCTATTGGCCTGCCTGAGATACTCCTCCTGTCCCGGCCCCCACTCCTTTTTTTCCTTCCTCACCTCAGCCCGGAGAGATATTCCAGTGGAAGTTATGGGTGACACATCCTCTTATTTACAGGTGGCAGCCTGGCAACTCCTGCCGAAAGTCCAGCAGAGCCCCACTCACACCGGGCCACCCACAAAGCCGTGGACCCTCACACCCTCCCACCAGCACAGCCCCGAGACTGCTGACGGGGCAGAGAATATGGAGTAAGGCACAGCTGCAGGGGCTATTGCTGCCTGGAGTGCTGTTTATATTGACCTCAACCCAGGCACACCTGGGGAGGGCTTGCCAGCAGGGTCAGGCTGCCCAGGTCAGCTAATCCTCAGCCCTCAGGGAATCACATTGCAGAACATGGACCTCGCTAAGACAGAATATTCGCCAAGGAGAAAAAGGACACAATGCCATTTGCAGCACCGTAGATGAGTCTCGAGGTAATCACGTGATTTGGAGAAAATCAGAAAGTGAAAGACACATATCATATCATATCACTTATAGGTGTTACCTATAAATTGATACCAGGGCAGATATTTCCACGGAGAAGGGCAATCACAGATTCATTAAACAAACTTATGGTTCACCAAAGGAAAGGTGTGAGGATTGAATTCATTACGATATTGGGGTTAACAGACAGATACAAACACAGTAGACGTATATAATCACCAAAGACCTACGGAGTACCAAGAGAAGACTACTCAACATTCTGTCATAACGTACATGGGAAAAGGATCCCAGGAAGAACAGACATATGTATATGTGTAAAAGAACCACCTCTTGCACACCTACAACATGCTAAACGTTGTACTCAAACTTGCTGTAATAAAAAATAAAAAATTAAATTAAAAACACGAACAAGAAGTAGTGAGACAAACTTGAGGGGCTTTCTCCTGGCACATTCCGTTCTACATTCCAATCTAGAACACGACTTCCATTGAGGCTCTGCTGCCCTAGTAACCAGATTTGGTAAGGGAGAACTGCTGCCACCTTGTGGCCGTTTCACACAACTGCAGGTTTAATGCCAGCGCTAATGGTCAGTGGATATTCCAAATCATTACAGGCCTGTAAATGACACCTGCCCTGAAAACAAATCCTGGGGTCATATATCGACCAAAAAATTCAAAAGACGTCCATATTTCAAAACGACAGTTTCAAGAGGCATATTTCACGCACATTAGTGTTCTGCTTCTTTTGCTTTCTTTCTTTCTTTGTTAGAAAAAACGGGAATGGAAAAAGGCAACCCTCAGAATGGGCAAAAACGTTCACAAACGAATCAATGGACAAAGGTTTAATCTCCAATATATATAAACAGCTCATGCAGCTTAATATTAATAAAACAAACAACCCAATACAAAAATGGGCAGAAGATCTAAAGAGACGTTTCTTCAAAGAAGACACAGAGATGGCCAAGACGCACATGAAAAGCTGCTCAACATCACTAATTATTAGAGAAATGCAAATCAAAATTACAATGAGGTAAGACCTCACACCTGTTAGAATCGGCATCATCAGATAATCTACAAACAACAAATTCTGGGGAGGGTGTGGACAAAAGGAACCCTCTTCAGCTATTGGTGGGAATGTAAATTGATACAGTCACTATGGAGAACAGTATGGAGGTTCCATTAAAAAACAAAAAAGAGAATTACCATAGGATCCAGCAATCCCACTTCTGGGCATATACCCAGAGAAAACCATAAATCACAGAGACACATTCACCACAATGTTCATTGCAGCACTATTTACAATAGCCAAGTTATGGAAGCAACATAAATGCCCACAGACAGACGAATGGATAAAGATGTGGTACATATATAAAATGGAATATTACTCAGCCATAAAAAGGAATGAAACTGGGTCATTTGTAGAGAAGTTGATCGATCTAGAGACTGTCATACAGAGTGAAGTAAGTCAGAAAGTGAAAAACAAATATTGTATATTAATGCCTATATGTGGAACCTAGAAAAATGGTAGAGATGAACTGGTTTGCAGGGCAGAAATAGAGACACAGAGGTAGAGAACAAACGTATGGACACAAAGTGGGGGAAGCCATGGGGTGGTGGTGGTGGGATGAGTTGGGAGATTAGGATTGACCTGTATACATGTCTATGAATAAAATAGATAACTAATAATAACCTACTGTATAAAAAAATAACTAAAATTAAATTTCAAAATTTTAAAAAATAAAATGTAAAAATAAAACAGAAAAAAAGTTCTTCCATTCACACTGATGTATTTATACGAATGAATTGTTTCCATGCTTATATCTATAAATACATAAATGAGGAATAAAATCTAACTTGAACCAAAAAAGAAAAAAAAAAACTGAACCTAACAGTTATACAGAGGAAAACACTACCAAGGCACTTGCTCCAGTGGTAAACAATTCTGAAATTGGTCAGAGGTGGGGAATCATCTCCCATACAGCCAGCAGCCCCGCCCGCCCACGCAAGGAACATCCTCATTGCAAAGCTGGGAGACCGTGCCGAGGCATCTGTGAGTAAACGTGAGCTGAGCCCCAGGCCAGATGCTGCTGAATAGTTCCCACCCTTCCCAGGTGAAACACCTGAATATGTACAAGGGCTTGAAAGTCTAGAGGATGGGCCGTGGAGCCACACCAGCGACAGCACGCAGGCCAACTTGGTGCCTGCAGGTCAGCCAGGATGGTACTGGCCACGGGCGCTCTTCTGGAAGCTTTCTATTGCCCTGCCTGAGATACCCCTCCTGTCCCGGCCCCCACTCCTTTTTTTCCTTCCTCACCTCAGCCCGGAGAGATATTCCAGTGGAAGTTATGGGTGACACATCCTCTTCTTTACAGGTGGCAGCCTGGCAACTCCTTCCGAAATTCCAGCAGAGCCCCACTCACACCGGGCCACCCACAAAGCCGTGGACCCTCACACCCTCCCACCAGCACAGCCCCGAGACTGCTGACGGGGCAGAGAATATGGAGTAAGGCACAGCTGCAGGGGCTATAGCTGCCTGGAGTGCTGTTTATATTGACCTCAACCCAGGCACACCTGGGGAGGGCTTGCCGGCAGGGTCAGGCTGCCCAGGTCAGCTAATCCTCAGCCCTCAGGGAATCACATTGCAGAAAATGGACCTCGCTAAGACAGAATATTCGCCAAGGAGAAAAAGGACACAATGCCATTTGCAGCACCGTAGATGAGTCTCGAGGTAATCACGTGACTTGGAGTAAGTCAGAAAGTGAAAGACACATATCATATCATATCACTTATAGGTGTTACCTATAAATTGATACCAGGGCAGATATTTCCACGGAGAAGGGCAATCACAGATTCATTAAACAAACTTATGGTTCACCAAAGGAAAGGTGTGAGGATTGAATTCATTACGATATTGGGGTTAACAGACAGATACAAACACAGTAGACGTATATAATCACCAAAGACCTACGGAGTACCAAGAGAAGACTACTCAACATTCTGTCATAACGTACATGGGAAAAGGATCCCAGGAAGAACAGACATATGTATATGTGTAAAAGAACCACCTCTTGCACACCTACAACATGCTAAACGTTGTACTCAAAATTGCTGTAATAAAAAATAAAAAATTAAATTAAAAACACGAACAAGAAGTAGTGAGACAAACTTGAGGGGCTTTCTCCTGGCACATTCCGTTCTACATTCCAATCTAGAACACGACTTCCATTGAGGCTCTGCTGCCCTAGTAACCAGATTTGGTAAGGGAGAACTGATGCCACCTTGTGGCCGTTTCACACAACTGCAGGTTTAATGCCAGCGCTAATGGTCAGTGGATATTCCAAATCATTACAGGCCTGTAAATGACACCTGCCCTGAAAACAAATCCTGGGGTCATATATCGACCAAAAAATTCAAAAGACGTCCATATTTCAAAACGACAGTTTCAAGAGACATATTTCACGCACATTAGTGTTCTGCTTCTTTTGCTTTCTTTCTTTCTTTGTTAGAAAAAACGGGAATGGAAAAAGGCAACCCTCAGAATGGGCAAAAACGTTCACAAACGAATCAATGGACAAAGGTTTAATCTCCAATATATATAAACAGCTCATGCAGCTTAATATTAATAAAACAAACAACCCAATACAAAAATGGGCAGAAGATCTAAAGAGACGTTTCTTCAAAGAAGACACAGAGATGGCCAAGACGCACATGAAAAGCTGCTCAACATCACTAATTATTAGAGAAATGCAAATCAAAATTACAATGAGGTAAGACCTCACACCTGTTAGAATCGGCATCATCAGATAATCTACAAACAACAAATTCTGGGGAGGGTGTGGACAAAAGGAACCCTCTTCCGCTATTGGTGGGAATGTAAATTGATACAGTCACTATGGAGAACAGTATGGAGGTTCCATTAAAAAACAAAAAAGAGAATTACCATAGGATCCAGCAATCCCACTTCTGGGCATATACCCAGAGAAAACCATAAATCACAGAGACACATTCACCAAAATGTTCATTGCAGCACTATTTACAATAGCCAAGTTATGGAAGCAACATAAATGCCCACAGACAGACGAATGGATAAAGATGTGGTACATATGTAAAATGGAATATTACTCAGCCATAAAAAGGAATGAAACTGGGTCATTTGTAGAGAAGTTGATCGATCTAGAGACTGTCATACAGAGTGAAGTAAGTCAGAAAGTGAAAAACAAATATTGTATATTAATGCCTATATGTGGAACCTAGAAAAATGGTAGAGATGAACTGGTTTGCAGGGCAGAAATAGAGACACAGAGGTAGAGAACAAACGTATGGACACAAAGTGGGGGAAGCCATGGGGTGGTGGTGGTGGGATGAGTTGGGAGATTAGGATTGACCTGTGTACATGTCTATGCATAAAATAGATAACTAATAATAACCTACTGTATAAAAAAAATAACTAAAATTAAATTTCAAAATTTTAAAAAATAAAATGTAAAAGTAAAACAGAAAAAAAGTTCTTCCATTCACACTGATGTATTTATACGAATGAATTATTTCCATGCTTATATCTATAAATACATAAATGAGGAATAAAATCTAACGTGAACCAAAAAAAAAAAAAAAAACTGAACCTAACAGTTATACAGAGGAAAACACTACCAAGGCACTTGCTCCAGTGGTAAACAATTCTGAAATTGGTCAGAGGTGGGGAATCATCTCCCATACAGCCAGCAGCCCCGCCCGCCCACGCAAGGAGCATCCTCATTGCAAAGCTGGGAGACCGTGCCGAGGCCTCTTTGAGTAAACGTGAGTTGAGCCCCAGGCCAGATGCTGCTGAACTGTTCCCACCCTTCCCAGGTGAAACACCTGAATATGTACAAGGGCTTGAAAGCCTAGACGAAGGGCCGTGGAGCCACACCAGCGACAGCACGCAGGCCAACTTGGTGCCTGCAGGTCAGCCAGGATGGTACTGGCCACGGGCGCTCTTCTGGAAGCTTTCTATTGGCCTGCCTGAGATACTCCTCCTGTCCCGGCCCCCACTCCTTTTTTTCCTTCCTCACCTCAGCCCGGAGAGATATTCCAGTGGAAGTTATGGGTGACACATCCTCTTATTTACAGGTGGCAGCCTGGCAACTCCTGCCGAAAGTCCAGCAGAGCCCCACTCACACCGGGCCACCCACAAAGCCGTGGACCCTCACACCCTCCCACCAGCACAGCCCCGAGACTGCTGACGGGGCAGAGAATATGGAGTAAGGCACAGCTGCAGGGGCTATTGCTGCCTGGAGTGCTGTTTATATTGACCTCAACCCAGGCACACCTGGGGAGGGCTTGCCAGCAGGGTCAGGCTGCCCAGGTCAGCTAATCCTCAGCCCTCAGGGAATCACATTGCAGAACATGGACCTCGCTAAGACAGAATATTCGCCAAGGTGAAAAAGGACACAATGCCATTTGCAGCACCGTAGATGAGTCTCGAGGTAATCACGTGATTTGGAGAAAATCAGAAAGTGAAAGACACATATCATATCATATCACTTATAGGTGTTACCTATAAATTGATACCAGGGCAGATATTTCCACGGAGAAGGGCAATCACAGATTCATTAAACAAACTTATGGTTCACCAAAGGAAAGGTGTGAGGATTGAATTCATTACGATATTGGGGTTAACAGACAGATACAAACACAGTAGACGTATATAATCACCAAAGACCTACGGAGTACCAAGAGAAGACTACTCAACATTCTGTCATAACGTACATGGGAAAAGGATCCCAGGAAGAACAGACATATGTATATGTGTAAAAGAACCACCTCTTGCACACCTACAACATGCTAAACGTTGTACTCAAACTTGCTGTAATAAAAAATAAAAAATTAAATTAAAAACACGAACAAGAAGTAGTGAGACAAACTTGAGGGGCTTTCTCCTGGCACATTCCGTTCTACATTCCAATCTAGAACACGACTTCCATTGAGGCTCTGCTGCCCTAGTAACCAGATTTGGTAAGGGAGAACTGCTGCCACCTTGTGGCCGTTTCACACAACTGCAGGTTTAATGCCAGCGCTAATGGTCAGTGGATATTCCAAATCATTACAGGCCTGTAAATGACACCTGCCCTGAAAACAAATCCTGGGGTCATATATCGACCAAAAAATTCAAAAGACGTCCATATTTCAAAACGACAGTTTCAAGAGGCATATTTCACGCACATTAGTGTTCTGCTTCTTTTGCTTTCTTTCTTTCTTTGTTAGAAAAAACGGGAATGGAAAAAGGCAACCCTCAGAATGGGCAAAAACGTTCACAAACGAATCAATGGACAAAGGTTTAATCTCCAATATATATAAACAGCTCATGCAGCTTAATATTAATAAAACAAACAACCCAATACAAAAATGGGCAGAAGATCTAAAGAGACGTTTCTTCAAAGAAGACACAGAGATGGCCAAGACGCACATGAAAAGCTGCTCAACATCACTAATTATTAGAGAAATGCAAATCAAAATTACAATGAGGTAAGACCTCACACCTGTTAGAATCGGCATCATCAGATAATCTACAAACAACAAATTCTGGGGAGGGTGTGGACAAAAGGAACCCTCTTCCGCTATTGGTGGGAATGTAAATTGATACAGTCACTATGGAGAACAGTATGGAGGTTCCATTAAAAAACAAAAAAGAGAATTACCATAGGATCCAGCAATCCCACTTCTGGGCATATACCCAGAGAAAACCATAAATCACAGAGACACATTCACCACAATGTTCATTGCAGCACTATTTACAATAGCCAAGTTATGGAAGCAACATAAATGCCCACAGACAGACGAATGGATAAAGATGTGGTACATATATAAAATGGAATATTACTCAGCCATAAAAAGGAATGAAACTGGGTCATTTGTAGAGAAGTTGATCGATCTAGAGACTGTCATACAGAGTGAAGTAAGTCAGAAAGTGAAAAACAAATATTGTATATTAATGCCTATATGTGGAACCTAGAAAAATGGTAGAGATGAACTGGTTTGCAGGGCAGAAATAGAGACACAGAGGTAGAGAACAAACGTATGGACACAAAGTGGGGGAAGCCATGGGGTGGTGGTGGTGGGATGAGTTGGGAGATTAGGATTGACCTGTATACATGTCTATGAATAAAATAGATAACTAATAATAACCTACTGTATAAAAAAATAACTAAAATTAAATTTCAAAATTTTAAAAAATAAAATGTAAAAATAAAACAGAAAAAAAGTTCTTCCATTCACACTGATGTATTTATACGAATGAATTGTTTCCATGCTTATATCTATAAATACATAAATGAGGAATAAAATCTAACTTGAACCAAAAAAGAAAAAAAAAAAACTGAACCTAACAGTTATACAGAGGAAAACACTACCAAGGCACTTGCTCCAGTGGTAAACAATTCTGAAATTGGTCAGAGGTGGGGAATCATCTCCCATACAGCCAGCAGCCCCGCCCGCCCACGCAAGGAACATCCTCATTGCAAAGCTGGGAGACCGTGCCGAGGCATCTGTGAGTAAACGTGAGCTGAGCCCCAGGCCAGATGCTGCTGAATAGTTCCCACCCTTCCCAGGTGAAACACCTGAATATGTACAAGGGCTTGAAAGCCTAGAGGATGGGCCGTGGAGCCACACCAGCGACAGCACGCAGGCCAACTTGGTGCCTGCAGGTCAGCCAGGATGGTACTGGCCACGGGCGCTCTTCTGGAAGCTTTCTATTGCCCTGCCTGAGATACCCCTCCTGTCCCGGCCCCCACTCCTTTTTTTCCTTCCTCACCTCAGCCCGGAGAGATATTCCAGTGGAAGTTATGGGTGACACATCCTCTTCTTTACAGGTGGCAGCCTGGCAACTCCTTCCGAAATTCCAGCAGAGCCCCACTCACACCGGGCCACCCACAAAGCCGTGGACCCTCACACCCTCCCACCAGCACAGCCCCGAGACTGCTGACGGGGCAGAGAATATGGAGTAAGGCACAGCTGCAGGGGCTATAGCTGCCTGGAGTGCTGTTTATATTGACCTCAACCCAGGCACACCTGGGGAGGGCTTGCCGGCAGGGTCAGGCTGCCCAGGTCAGCTAATCCTCAGCCCTCAGGGAATCACATTGCAGAAAATGGACCTCGCTAAGACAGAATATTCGCCAAGGAGAAAAAGGACACAATGCCATTTGCAGCACCGTAGATGAGTCTCGAGGTAATCACGTGACTTGGAGTAAGTCAGAAAGTGAAAGACACATATCATATCATATCACTTATAGGTGTTACCTATAAATTGATACCAGGGCAGATATTTCCACGGAGAAGGGCAATCACAGATTCATTAAACAAACTTATGGTTCACCAAAGGAAAGGTGTGAGGATTGAATTCATTACGATATTGGGGTTAACAGACAGATACAAACACAGTAGACGTATATAATCACCAAAGACCTACGGAGTACCAAGAGAAGACTACTCAACATTCTGTCATAACGTACATGGGAAAAGGATCCCAGGAAGAACAGACATATGTATATGTGTAAAAGAACCACCTCTTGCACACCTACAACATGCTAAACGTTGTACTCAAAATTGCTGTAATAAAAAATAAAAAATTAAATTAAAAACACGAACAAGAAGTAGTGAGACAAACTTGAGGGGCTTTCTCCTGGCACATTCCGTTCTACATTCCAATCTAGAACACGACTTCCATTGAGGCTCTGCTGCCCTAGTAACCAGATTTGGTAAGGGAGAACTGCTGCCACCTTGTGGCCGTTTCACACAACTGCAGGTTTAATGCCAGCGCTAATGGTCAGTGGATATTCCAAATCATTACAGGCCTGTAAATGACACCTGCCCTGAAAACAAATCCTGGGGTCATATATCGACCAAAAAATTCAAAAGACGTCCATATTTCAAAACGACAGTTTCAAGAGACATATTTCACGCACATTAGTGTTCTGCTTCTTTTGCTTTCTTTCTTTCTTTGTTAGAAAAAACGGGAATGGAAAAAGGCAACCCTCAGAATGGGCAAAAACGTTCACAAACGAATCAATGGACAAAGGTTTAATCTCCAATATATATAAACAGCTCATGCAGCTTAATATTAATAAAACAAACAACCCAATACAAAAATGGGCAGAAGATCTAAAGAGACGTTTCTTCAAAGAAGACACAGAGATGGCCAAGACGCACATGAAAAGCTGCTCAACATCACTAATTATTAGAGAAATGCAAATCAAAATTACAATGAGGTAAGACCTCACACCTGTTAGAATCGGCATCATCAGATAATCTACAAACAACAAATTCTGGGGAGGGTGTGGACAAAAGGAACCCTCTTCCGCTATTGGTGGGAATGTAAATTGATACAGTCACTATGGAGAACAGTATGGAGGTTCCATTAAAAAACAAAAAAGAGAATTACCATAGGATCCAGCAATCCCACTTCTGGGCATATACCCAGAGAAAACCATAAATCACAGAGACACATTCACCACAATGTTCATTGCAGCACTATTTACAATAGCCAAGTTATGGAAGCAACATAAATGCCCACAGACAGACGAATGGATAAAGATGTGGTACATATATAAAATGGAATATTACTCAGCCATAAAAAGGAATGAAACTGGGTCATTTGTAGAGAAGTTGATCGATCTAGAGACTGTCATACAGAGTGAAGTAAGTCAGAAAGTGAAAAACAAATATTGTATATTAATGCCTATATGTGGAACCTAGAAAAATGGTAGAGATGAACTGGTTTGCAGGGCAGAAATAGAGACACAGAGGTAGAGAACAAACGTATGGACACAAAGTGGTGGAAGCCATGGGGTGGTGGTGGTGGGATGAGTTGGGAGATTAGGATTGACCTGTATACATGTCTATGAATAAAATAGATAACTAATAATAACCTACTGTATAAAAAAATAACTAAAATTAAATTTCAAAATTTTAAAAAATAAACTGTAAAAATAAAACAGAAAAAAAGTTCTTCCATTCACACTGATGTATTTATACGAATGAATTGTTTCCATGCTTATATCTATAAATACATAAATGAGGCATAAAATCTAACTTGAACCGAAAAAGAAAAAAAAAAACTGAACCTAACAGTTATACAGAGGAAAACACTACCAAGGCACTTGCTCCAGTGGTAAACAATTCTGAAATTGGTCAGAGGTGGGGAATCATCTCCCATACAGCCAGCAGCCCCGCCCGCCCACGCAAGGAGCATCCTCATTGCAAAGCTGGGAGACCGTGCCGAGGCATCTGTGAGTAAACGTGAGCTGAGCCCCAGGCCAGATGCTGCTGAATAGTTCCCACCCTTCCCAGGTGAAACACCTGAATATGTACAAGGGCTTGAAAGCCTAGAGGATGGGCCGTGGAGCCACACCAGCGACAGCACGCAGGCCAACTTGGTGCCTGCAGGTCAGCCAGGATGGTACTGGCCACGGGCGCTCTTCTGGAAGCTTTCTATTGCCCTGCCTGAGATACCCCTCCTGTCCCGGCCCCCACTCCTTTTTTTCCTTCCTCACCTCAGCCCGGAGAGATATTCCAGTGGAAGTTATGGGTGACACATCCTCTTCTTTACAGGTGGCAGCCTGGCAACTCCTTCCGAAAGTCCAGCAGAGCCCCACTCACACCGGGCCACCCACAAAGCCGTGGACCCTCACACCCTCCCACCAGCACAGCCCCGAGACTGCTGACGGGGCAGAGAATATGGAGTAAGGCACAGCTGCAGGGGCTATAGCTGCATGGAGTGCTGTTTATATTGACCTCAACCCAGGCACACCTGGGGAGGGCTTGCCGGCAGGGTCAGGCTGCCCAGGTCAGCTAATCCTCAGCCCTCAGGGAATCACACTGCAGAAAATGGACCTCGCTAAGACAGAATATTCGCCAAGGAGAAAAAGGACACAATGCCATTTGCAGCACCGTAGATGAGTCTCGAGGTAATCACGTGACTTGGAGTAAGTCAGAAAGTGAAAGACACATATCATATCATATCACTTATAGGTGTTACGTATAAATTGATACCAGGGCAGATATTTCCACGGAGAAGGGCAATCACAGATTCATTAAACAAACTTATGGTTCACCAAAGGAAAGGTGTGAGGATTGAATTCATTACGATATTGGGGTTAACAGACATATACAAACACAGTAGACGTATAGAATCACCAAAGACCTATGGAGTACCAAGAGAAGACTACTCAACATTCTGTCATAACGTACATGGGAAAAGGATCCCAGGAAGAACAGACATATGTATATGTGTAAAAGAACCACCTCTTGCACACCTACAACATGCTAAACGTTGTACTCAAACTTGCTGTAATAAAAAATAAAAAATTAAATTAAAAACACGAACAAGAAGTAGTGAGACAAACTTGAGGGGCTTTCTCCTGGCACATTCCGTTCTACATTCCAATCTAGAACACGACTTCCATTGAGGCTCTGCTGCCCTAGTAACCAGATTTGGTAAGGGAGAACTGCTGCCACCTTGTGGCCGTTTCACACAACTGCAGATTTAATGCCAGCGCTAATGGTCAGTGGATATTCCAAATCATTACAGGCCTGTAAATGACACCTGCCCTGAAAACAAATCCTGGGGTCATATATCGACCAAAAAATTCAAAAGACGTCCATATTTCAAAACGACAGTTTCAAGAGGCATATTTCACGCACATTAGTGTTCTGCTTCTATTGCTTTCTTTCTTTCTTTGTTAAAAGAACGGGAAGGGAAAAAGGCAACCCTCAGAATGGGCAAAAACGTTCACAAACGAATCAATGGAAAAAGGTTTAATCTCCAATATATATAAACAGCTCATGCAGCTTAATATTAATAAAACAAACAACCCAATACAAAAATGGGCAGAAGATCTAGAGACGTTTCTTCAAAGAAGACACAGAGATGGCCAAGACGCACATGAAAAGCTGCTCAACATCACTAATTATTAGAGAAATGCAAATCAAAACTACAATGAGGTAAGACCTCACACCTGTTAGAATCGGCATCATCAGATAACCTACAAACAACAAATTCTGGGGAGGGTGTGGACAAAAGGAACCCTCTTCCGCTATTGGTGGGAATGTAAATTGATACAGTCACTATGGAGAACAGTATGGAGGTTCCTTTAAAAAACTAAAAAGAGAATTACCATAGGATCCAGCAATCCCACTTCTGGGCATATACCCAGAGAAAACCATAAATCACAGAGACACATTCACCACAATGTTCATTGCAGCACTATTTACAATAGCCAGGTAATGGAAGCAACCTAAATGCCCACAGACAGACGAATGGATAAAGATGTGGTACATATATAAAATGGAATATTACTCAGCCATAAAAAGGAATGAAACTGGGTCATTTGTAGAGAAGTTGATGGATCTAGAGACTGTCATACAGAGTGAAGTAAGTCAGAAAGAGAAAAAGAAATATTGTATATTAATGCCTATATGTGGAACCTAGAAAAATGGTAGAGATGAACTGGTTTGCAGGGCAGAAATAGAGACACAGAGGTAGAGAACAAACGTATGGACACAAAGTGGGGTAAGCCATGGGGTGGTGGTGGTGGGATGAGTTGGGAGATTAGGATTGACCTGTATACATGTCTATGCATAAAATAGATAACTAATAATAACCTACTGTATAAAAAAAATAACTAAAATTAAATTTCAAAATTTTAAAAAATAAAATGTAAAAGTAAAACAGAAAAAAATTTCTTCCATTCACACTGATGTATTTATACGAATGAATTATTTCCATGCTTATATCTATAAATACATAAATGAGGAATAAAATCTAACTTGAACCAAAAAAGAAAAAAAAAACTGAACCTAAGAATTATACAGAGGAAAACACTACGAAGGCACTTGCTCCAGTGGTAAACAATTCTGAAATTGGTCAGAGGTGGGGAATCATCTCCCATACAGCCAGCAGCCCCGCCCGCCCACGCAAGGAGCATCCTCATTGCAAAGCTGGGAGACCGTGCCGAGGCCTCTGTGAGTAAACATGAGCTGAGCCCCAGGCCAGATGCTGCTGAACTGTTCCCACCCTTCCCAGGTGAAACACCTGAATATGTACAAGGGCTTGAAAGCCTAGAGGAAGGGCCGTGGAGCCACACCAGCGACAGCACGCTGGCCAACTTGTTGCCTGCAGGTCAGCCAGGATGGTACTGTCCACGGGCGCTCTTCTGGAAGCTTACTATTGCCCTGCCTGAGATACCCCTCCTGTCCCGGCCCCCACTCCTTTTTTTCCTTCCTCACCTCAGCCCGGAGAGATATTCCAGTGGAAGTTATGGGTGACACATCCTCTTCTTTACAGGTGGCAGCCTGGCAACTCCTGCCGAAAGTCCAGCAGAGCCCCACTCACACCGGGCCACCCACAAAGCCGTGGACCCTCACACCCTCCCACCAGCACAGCCCCGAGACTGCTGACGGGGCAGAGGATATGGAGTCAGGCACAGCTGCAGGGGCTATTGCTGCCTGGAGTGCTGTTTATATTGACCTCAACCCAGGCACACCTGGGGAGGGCTTGCCGGCAGGGTCAGTCTGCCCAGGTCAGCTAATCCTCAGCCCTCAGGGAATCACATTGCAGAATATGGACCTCGCTAAGACAGAATATTCGCCAAGGAGAAAAAGGACACAATGCCATTTGCAGCACCGTAGATGAGTCTCGAGGTAATCACGTGACTTGGAGTAAGTCAGAAAGTGAAAGACACATATCATATCATATCACTTATAGGTGTTACCTATAAATTGATACCAGGGCAGATATTTCCACGGAGAAGGGCAATCACAGATTCATTAAACAAACTTATGGTTCACCAAAGGAAAGGTGTGAGGATTGAATTCATTACGATATTGGGGTTAACAGACAGATACAAACACAGTAGACGTATATAATCACCAAAGACCTACGGAGTACCAAGAGAAGACTACTCAACATTCTGTCATAACGGACATGGGAAAAGGATCCCAGGAAGAACAGACATATGTATATGTGTAAAAGAACCACCTCTTGCACACCTACAACAAGCTAAACGTTGTACTCAAACTTGCTGTAATAAAAAATAAAAAATTAAATTAAAAACACGAACAAGAAGTAGTGAGACAAACTTGAGGGGCTTTCTCCTGGCACATTCCGTTCTACATTCCAATCTAGAACACGACTTCCATTGAGGCTCTGCTGCCCTAGTAACCAGTTTTGGTAAGGGAGAACGGCTGCCACCTTGTGGCCGTTTCACACAACTGCAGGTTTAATGCCAGCGCTAATGGTCAGTGGATATTCCAAATCATTACAGGCCTGTAAATGACACCTGCCCTGAAAACAAATCCTGGGGTCATATATCGACCAAAAATTTCAAAAGACGTCCATATTTCAAAACGACATCTTCAAGAGGCATATTTCACGCACATTAGTGTTCTGCTTCTTTTGCTTTCTTTCTTTCTTTGTTAAAAAAAACGGGAATGGAGAAAGGCAACCCTCAGAATGGGCGAAAACGTTCACAAACGAATCAATGGACAAAGGTTTAATCTCCAATATATATAAACAGCTCATGCAGCTTAATATTAATAAAACAAACAAACCAATACAAAAATGGGCAGAAAATCTAAAGAGACGTTTCTTCAAAGAAGACACAGAGATGGCCAAGACGCACATGAAAAGCTGCTCAACATCACTAATTATTAGAGAAATGCAAATCAAAACTACAATGGGGTAAGACCTCACACCTGTTAGAATCGGCATCATCAGATAATCTACAAACAACAAATTATGGGGTGGGGGTGGACAAAAGGAACCCTCTTCCGCTATTGGTGGGAATGTAAATTGATACAGTCACTATGGAGAACAGTATGGAGGTTCCTTTAAAAAACTAAAAAGAGAATTACCATAGGATCCAGCAATCCCACTTCTGGGCATATACCCAGAGAAAACCATAAATCACAAAGACACATTCACCACAATGTTCATTGCAGCACTATTTACAATAGCCAGGTAATGGAAGCAACCTAAATGCCCACAGACAGACGAATGGATAAAGATGTGGTACATATATAAAATGGAATATTACTCAGCCATAAAAAGGAATGAAACTGGGTCATTTGTAGAGAAGTTGATGGATCTAGAGACTGTCATACAGAGTGAAGTAAGTCAGAAAGAGAAAAACAAATATTGTATATTAATGCCTATATGTGGAACCTAGAAAAATGGTAGTGATGAACTGGTTTGCAGGGCAGAAATAGAGACACAGAGGTCTAGAACAAACGTATGGACACAAAGTGGGGTAAGCCATGGGGTGGTGGTGGTGGGATTAGTTGGGAGATTAGGATTGACCTGTATACATGTCTATGCATAAAATAGATAACTAATAATAACCTACTGTATAAAAAAAATAAATAAAATTAAATTTCAAAATTTTAAAAAATAAAATGTAAAAGTAAAACAGAAAAAAAGTTCTTCCATTCACACTGATGTATTTATACGAATGAATTATTTCCATGCTTATATCTATAAATACATAAATGAGGAACAAAATCTAACTTGAACCAAAAAAGAAAAAAAAAACTGAACCTAAGAATTATACAGAGGAAAACACTACCAAGGCACTTGCTCCAGTGGTAAACAATTCTGAAATTGGTCAGAGGTGGGGAATCATCTCCCATACAGCCAGCAGCCCCGCCCACCCACGCAAGGAGCATCCTCATTGCAAAGCTGGGAGACCGTGCCGAGGCCTCTGTGAGTAAACGTGAGCTGAGCCCCAGGCCAGATGCTGCTGAACTGTTCCCACCCTTCCCAGGTGAAACACCTGAATATGTACAAGGGCTTGAAAGCCTAGAGGAAGGGCCGTGGAGCCACACCAGCGACAGCACGCAGGCCAACTTGGTGCCTGCAGGTCAGCCAGGATGGTACTGGCCACGGGCGCTCCTCTGGAAGCTTTCTATTGCCCTGCCTGAGATACCCCTCCTGTCCCGGCCCCCACGCCTTTTTTTCCTTCCTTACCTCAGCCCGGAGAGATATTCCAGTGGAAGTTATGGGTGACACATCCTCTTCTTTACAGGTGGCAGCCTGGCAACTCCTGCCGAAAGTCCAGCAGAGCCCCACTCACACCGGGCCACCCACAAAGCCGTGGACCCTCACACCCTCCCACCAGCACAGCCCCGAGACTGCTGACGGGGCAGAGAATATGGAGTCAGGCACAGCTGCAGGGGCTATTGCTGCCTGGAGTGCTGTTTATATTGACCTCAACCCAGGCACACCTGGGGAGGGCTTGCCGGCAGGGTCAGGCTGCCCAGGTCAGCTAATCCTCAGCCCTCAGGGAATCACATTGCAGAATATGGACCTCGCTAAGACAATATTCGCCAAGGAAAAAAAGGACACAATGCCATTTGCAGCACCGTAGATGAGTCTCGAGGTAATCACGTGACTTGGAGTAAGTCAGAAAGTGAAAGACACATATCATATCATATCACTTATAGGTGTTACCTATAAATTGATACCAGGGCAGATATTTCCACGGAGAAGGGCAATCACAGATTCATTAAACAAACTTATGGTTCACCAAAGGAAAGGTGTGAGGATTGAATTCATTACGATATTGGGGTTAACAGACAGATACAAACACAGTAGACGTATATAATCACCAAAGACCTACGGAGTACCAAGAGAAGACTACTCAACATTCTGTCATAACGTACATGGGAAAAGGATCCCAGGAAGAACAGACATATGTA
>NW_027671313.1:0-71080 GCF_964165515.1 Mesoplodon bidens
CAGGCAGGGCAATGGAAAGCTTCCAGAAGAGCGCCCGTGGCCAGGACCATCCTGGCTGACCTGCAGGCACCAAGTTGGCCTGCGTGCCGTCGCTGGTGTGGCTCCACGGCCCTCCCTCTAGGATTTCAAGCCCTTGTACATATTCAGGTGTTTCACCTGGGAAGGGTGGGAACAGTTCAGCAGCATCTGGCCTGGGGCTCAGCTCAGTTTTACTCACAGAGGCCTGGGCATGGTCTCCCAGCTTTGCAATAAGGATGCTCCTTGCGTGTGCGGGTGGGGCTGCTGGCTGTATGGGAGATGATTCCCCACCTCTGACCAATTTCAGTATTGTTTACCACTGGAGCAAGTGCCTTGGTAGTGTTTTCCTCTGTATAACTGTTAGGTTCAGTTTTTTTTTTTCTTTTTTGGTTCAAGTTAGATTTTATTCCTCTTTTATGTATTTATAGATATAAGCATGGAAATAATTCATTGTTATATATACATCAGTGTGAATGGAAGAACTTTTTTTCTGTTTTATTTTTACATTTTATATTTAAAAATTTTGAAATTTAATTTTGTTTATTTTTTTATACAGTAGGTTATTATTAGTTATCTATTTTATGCATATACATGTATACAGGTCAATCCCAATCTCCCAACTCATCCCACCACCACCACCCCATGGCTTACCCCACTTTGTGTCCATACGTCTGTTCTCTACCTCTGTGTCTCTATTTCTGCCCTGCAAACCAGTTCATCTGTACCATTTTTCTAGGTTCCACATATAGGCATTAATATACAATATTTGTTTTTCTCTTTCTGACTTACTTCACTCTGTATGACAGTCTCTAGATCCATCAACTTCTCTACAAATGACCCAGTTTCATTCCTTTTTATGGCTGAGTAATATTCCATTTTATATATGTACCACATCTTTATCCATTCGTCTGTCTGTGGGCATTTAGGTTGCTTCCATTACCTGGCTATTGTAAATAGTGCTGCAATGAACATTGTGGTGAATGTGTCTTTGTGATATATGGTTTTCTCTGGGTATATGCCCAGTAGTGGGATTGCTGGATCCTATGGTAATTCTCTTTTTAGTTTTTTAAAGGAACCTCCATACTGTTCTCCATAGTGACTGTATCAATTTACATTCCCACCAATAGCGGAAGAGGGTTCCTTTTGTCCACACCCTCCCCAGAATTTGTTGTTTGTACATTATCTGATGATGCCGATTCTAACAGGTGTGAGGTCTTACCTCATTGTAGTTTTGATTTACATTTCTCTAATAATTAGTGATGTTGAGCATCTTCTCATGTGCGTCTTGGCCATCTCTGTGTCTTCTTTGAAGAAACGTCTCTTTAGATCTTCTGCCCATTTTTGTATTGGGTTGTTTGTTTTATTAATATTAAGCTGCATGAGCTGTTTATATATATTGGAGATTAATCCTTTGTCCATTGATTCGTTTGTGAACGTTTTCGCCCACTCTGAGGGTTGCCTTTTTCCATTCCCGTTTTTTTAACAAAGAAAGAAAGAAAGCAAAAGAAGCAGAACACTAATGTGCGTGAAACATGCCTCTTGAAACTGTCGTTTTGAAATATGGACGTCTTTTGAATTTTTTGGTCGATATATGACCCCAGGATTTGTTTTCAGGGCAGGTGTCATTATAGGCCTGTAATGATTTGGAATATCCACTGACCATTAGCGCTGGGATTAAAGCTGCAGTTGTGAGAAACGGCCACAAGGTGGCAGCAGTTCTCCCTTACCAAATCTGGTTACTAGGGCAGCAGAGCCTCAATGGAAGTCGCATTCTAGATTGGAATGTAGAACGGAATGTGCCAGGAGAAAGCCCCTCAAGTGTGTCTCACTACTTCTTGTTCTTGTTTTTAATTTAATTTTTTATTTTTTTATTACAGCATATTTGAGTACAACGTTTAGCTTGTTGTAGGTGTGCAAGAGGTGGTTCTTTGACACATATACATATGTCTGTTCTTCCTGGGATCCTTTTCCCATGTACGTTATGACAGAATGTTGAGTAGTCTTCTCTTGGTACTCCGTAGGTCTTTGGTGATTATATACGTCTACTGTGTTTGTATATGTCTGTTAACCCCAATATCGTAATGAATTCAATCCTCACACCTTTCCTTTGGTGAACCATAAGTTTGTTTAATGAATCTGTGATTGCCCTTCTCCGTGGAAATATCTGCCCTGGTATCAATTTATAGGTAACACCAATAAGTGATATGATACGATATGTGTCTTTCACTTTCTGACTTACTCCAACTCACGTGATTACCTCGAGACTCATCTACGGTGCTGCGAATGGCATTGTGTCCTTTTTTTCCTTGGCGAATATTCTGTCTTAGCGAGGTCCATTTTCTGCAATGTGATTCCCTGAGGGCTGAGGATTAGCTGCCCTGGGCAGCCTGACCCTGCCGGCAAGCCCTCCCCAGGTGTGCCTGGGTTGAGGTCAATATAAACAGCACTCCAGGCAGCAATAGCCCCTGCAGCTGTGCCTGACTCCATATTCTCTGCCCCGTCAGCAGTCTCGGGGCTGTGCTGGTGGGAGGGTGTGAGGGTCCACGGCTTTGTGGGTGGCCCGGTGTGAGTGGGGCTCTGCTGGACTTTCGGCAGGAGTTGCCAGGCTGCCACCTGTAAAGAAGAGGATGTGTCACCCATAACTTCCACTAGAATATCTCTCCGGGCTGAGGTGAGGAAGGAAAAAAAGGAGTGGGGGCCGGGACAGGAGGGGTATCTCAGGCAGGGCAATGGAAAGCTTCCAGAAGAGCGCCCGTGGCCAGGACCATCCTGGCTGACCAGCAGGCACCAAGTTGGCCTGCGTGACGTCGCTGGTGTGGCTCCACGGCCCTCCCTCTAGGCTTTCAAGCCCTTGTACATATTCAGGTGTTTCACCTGGGAAGGGTGGGAACAGTTCAGCAGCAGCTGGCCTGGGGCTCAGCTCACGTTTACTCACAGAGGCCTGGGCACGGTCCCCCAGCTTTGCAATTAGGACGCTCCTTGCGTGGGCGGGTGGGGCTGCTGGCTGTATGGGAGATGATTCCCCACTTCTGACCAATTTCAGAATTGTTTACCACTGGAGCAAGTGCCTTGGTAGTGTTTTCCTCTGTATAACTGTTAGGTTCAGTTTTTTTTTTTCTTTTTTGGTTCAAGTTAGATTTTATTCCTCTTTTATGTATTTATAGATATAAGCATGGAAATAATTCATTGTTATATATACATCAGTGTGAATGGAAGAACTTTTTTTCTGTTTTATTTTTACATTTTATTTTTAAAAATTTTGAAATTTAATTTTGTTTATTTTTTTATACAGTAGGTTATTATTAGTTATCTATTTTATGCATATACATGTATACAGGTCAATCCCAATCTCCCAACTCATCCCACCACCACCACCCCATGGCTTACCCCACTTTGTGTCCATACGTCTGTTCTCTACCTCTGTGTCTCTATTTCTGCCCTGCAAACCAGTTCATCTGTACCATTTTTCTAGGTTCCACATATAGGCATTAATATACAATATTTGTTTTTCTCTTTCTGACTTACTTCACTCTGTATGACAGTCTCTAGATCCATCAACTTCTCTACAAATGACCCAGTTTCATTCCTTTTTATGGCTGAGTAATATTCCATTTTATATATGTACCACATCTTTATCCATTCGTCTGTCTGTGTGCATTTAGGTTGCTTCCATTACCTGGCTATTGTAAATAGTGCTGCAATGAACATTGTGGTGAATGTGTCTTTGTGATTTATGGTTTTCTCTGTGTATATGCCCAGTAGTGGGATTGCTGGATCCTATGGTAATTCTCTTTTTAGTTTTTTAAAGGAACCTCCATACTGTTCTCCATAGTGACTGTATCAATTTACATTCCCCACCAATAGCGGAAGAGGGTTCCTTTTGTCCACATCCTCCCCAGAATTTGTTGTTTGTACATTATCTGATGATGCCGATTCTAACAGGTGTGAGGTCTTACCTCATTGTAGTTTTGATTTGCATTTCTCTAATAATTAGTGATGTTGAGCAGCTTCTCATGTGCGTCTTGGCCATCTCTGTGTCTTCTTTGAAGAAACGTCTCTTTAGATCTTCTGCCCATTTTTGTATTGGGTTGTTTGTTTTATTAATATTAAGCTGCATGAGCTGTTTATATATATTGGAGATTAAACCTTTGTCCATTGATTCGTTTGTGAACGTTTTCGCCCACTCTGAGGGTTGCCTTTTTCCATTCCCGTTTTTGTAACAAAGAAAGAAAGAAAGCAAAAGAAGCAGAACACTAATGTGCGTGAAATATGCCTCTTGAAACTGTCGTTTTGAAATATGGACGTCTTTTGAATTTTTTGGTCGATATATGACCCCAGGATTTGTTTTCAGGGCAGGTGTCATTTACAGGCCTGTAATGATTTGGAATATCCACTGACCATTAGCGCTGGGATTAAAGCTGCAGTTGTGAGAAACGGCCACAAGGTGGCAGCAGTTCTCCCTTACCAAATCTGGTTACTAGGGCAGCAGAGCCTCAATGGAAGTCGCGTTCTAGTTTGGAATGTAGAACGGAATGTGCCAGGAGAAAGCCCCTCAAGTGTGTCTCACTACTTCTTGTTCTTGTTTTTAATTTAATTTTTTATTTTTTTATTACAGCATGTTTGAGTACAACGTTTAGCTTGTTGTAGGTGTGCAAGAGGTGGTTCTTTGACACATATACATATGTCTGTTCTTCCTGGGATCCTTTTCCCATGTACGTTATGACAGAATGTTGAGTAGTCTTCTCTTGGTACTCCGTAGGTCTTTGGTGATTATATACGTCTACTGTGTTTGTATATGTCTGTTAACCCCAATATCGTAATGAATTCAATCCTCACACCTTTCCTTTGGTGAACCATAAGTTTGTTTAATGAATCTGTGATTGCCCTTCTCCGTGGAAATATCTGCCCTGGTATCAATTTATAGGTAACACCTATAAGTGATATGATACGATATGTGTCTTTCACTTTCTGACTTACTCCAAGTCACGTGATTACCTCGAGACTCATCGACGGTGCTGCGAATGGCATTGTGTCCTTTTTTTCCTTGGCGAATATTCTGTCTTAGCGAGGTCCATTTTCTGCAATGTGATTCCCTGAGGGCTGAGGATTAGCTGCCCTGGGCAGCCTGACCCTGCCGGCAAGCCCTCCCCAGGTGTGCCTGGGTTGAGGTCAATATAAACAGCACTCCAGGCAGCAATAGCCCCTGCAGCTGTGCCTGACTCCATATTCTCTGCCCCGTCAGCAGTCTCGGGGCTGTGCTGGTGGGAGGGTGTGAGGGTCCACGGCTTTGTGGGTGGCCCGGTGTGAGTGGGGCTCTGCTGGACTTTCGGCAGGAGTTGCCAGGCTGCCACCTGTAAAGAAGAGGATGTGCCACCCATAACTTCCACTGGAATATCTCTCCGGGCTGAGGTGAGGAAGGAAAAAAAGGAGTGGGGGCCGGGACAGGAGGGGTATCTCAGGCAGGGCAATGGAAAGCTTCCAGAAGAGCGCCCGTGGCCAGGACCATCCTGGCTGACCTGCAGGCACCAAGTTGGCCTGCGTGCCGTCGCTGGTGTGGCTCCACGGCCCTCCCTCTAGGCTTTCAAGCTTTTGTACATATTCAGGTGTTTCACCTGGGAAGGGTGGGAACAGTTCAGCAGCATCTGGCCTGGGGCTCAGCTCACGTTTACTCACAGAGGCCTGGGCACGGTCTCCCAGCTTTGCAATAAGGACGCTCCTTGCATGGGCGGGTGCGGCTGCTGGCTGTATGGGCGATGATTCCCCACCTCTGACCAATTTCAGAATTGTTTACCACTGGAGCAAGTGCCTTGGTAGTGTTTTCCTCTGTATAACTGTTAGGTTCAGTTTTTTTTTTTTCTTTTTTGGTTCAAGTTAGATTTTATTCCTCTTTTATGTATTTATAGATATAAGCATGGAAGTAATTCATTGTTATATATACATCAGTGTGAATGGAAGAACTTTTTTTCTGTTTTATTTTTACATTTTATTTTTTAAAATTTTGAAATTTAATTTTGTTTATTTTTTTATACAGTAGGTTATTATTAGTTATCTATTTTATGCATATACATGTATACAGGTCAATCCCAATCTCCCAACTCATCCCACCACCACCACCCCATGGCTTACCCCACTTTGTGTCCATACGTCTGTTCTCTACCTCTGTGTCTCTATTTCTGCCCTGCAAACCAGTTCATCTGTACCATTTTTCTAGGTTCCACATATAGGCATTAGTATACAATATTTGTTTTTCTCTTTCTGACTTACTTCACTCTGTATGACAGTCTCTAGATCCATCAGCTTCTCTACAAATGACCCAGTTTCATTCCTTTTTATGGCTGAGTAATATTCCATTTTATATATGTACCACATCTTTATCCATTCGTCTGTCTGTGGGCATTTAGGTTGCTTCCATTACCTGGCTATTGTAAATAGTGCTGCAATGAACATTGTGGTGAATGTGTCTTTGTGATTTATGGTTTTCTCTGGGTATATGCCCAGAAGTGGGATTGCTGGATCCTATGGTAATTCTCTTTTTAGTTTTTTAAAGGAACCTCCATACTGTTCTCCATAGTGACTGTATCAATTTACATTCCCACCAATAGCGGAAGAGGGTTCCTTATGTCCACACCCTCCCCAGAATTTGTTGTTTGTACATTATCTGATGATGCCGATTCTAACAGGTGTGAGGTCTTACCTCATTGTAGTTTTGATTTGCATTTCTCTAATAATTAGTGATGTTGAGCAGCTTCTCATGTGCGTCTTGGCCATCTCTGTGACTTCTTTGAAGAAACGTCTCTTTAGATCTTCTGCCCATTTTTGTATTGGGTTGTTTGTTTTATTAATATTAAGCTGCATGAGCTGTTTATATATATTGGAGATTAAACCTTTGTCCATTGATTCGTTTGTGAACGTTTTCGCCCATTCTGAGGGTTGCCTTTTTCCATTCCCGTTTTTGTAACAAAGAAAGAAAGAAAGCAAAAGAAGCAGAACACTAATGTGCGTGAAATATGCCTCTTGAAACTGTCGTTTTGAAATATGGACGTCTTTTGAATTTTTTGGTCGATATATGACCCCAGGATTTGTTTTCAGGGCAGATGTCATTTACAGGCCTGTAATGATTTGGAATATCCACTGACCATTAGCGCTGGGATTAAAGCTGCAGTTGTGAGAAACGGCCACAAGGTGGCAGCAGTTCTCCCTTACCAAATCTGGTTACTAGGGCAGCAGAGCCTCAATGGAAGTCGCGTTCTAGATTGGAATGTAGAACGGAATGTGCCAGGAGAAAGCCCCTCAAGTGTGTCTCACTACTTCTTGTTCTTGTTTTTAATTTAATTTTTTATTTTTTTATTACAGCATGTTTGAGTACAACGTTTAGCTTGTTGTAGGTGTGCAAGAGGTGGTTCTTTGACACATATACATATGTCTGTTCTTCCTGGGATCCTTTTCCCATGTACGTTATGACAGAATGTTGAGTAGTCTTCTCTTGGTACTCCGTAGGTCTTTGGTGATTATATACGTCTACTGTGTTTGTATATGTCTGTTAACCCCAATATCGTAATGAATTCAATCCTCACACCTTTCCTTTGGTGAACCATAAGTTTGTTTAATGAATCTGTGATTGCCCTTCTCCGTGGAAATATCTGCCCTGGTATCAATTTATAGGTAACACCTATAAGTGATATGATACGATATGTGTCTTTCACTTTCTGACTTACTCCAAGTCACGTGATTACCTCGAGACTCATCGACGGTGCTGCGAATGGCATTGTGTCCTTTTTTTCGTTGGCGAATATTCTGTCTTAGCGAGGTCCATTTTCTGCAATGTGATTCCCTGAGGGCTGAGGATTAGCTGCCCTGGGCAGCCTGACCCTGCCGGCAAGCCCTCCCCAGGTGTGCCTGGGTTGAGGTCAATATAAACAGCACTCCAGGCAGCAATAGCCCCTGCAGCTGTGCCTGACTCCATATTCTCTGCCCCGTCAGCAGTCTCGGGGCTGTGCTGGTGGGAGGGTGTGAGGGTCCACGGCTTTGTGGGTGGCCCGGTGTGAGTGGGGCTCTGCTGGACTTTCGGCAGGAGTTGCCAGGCTGCCACCTGTAAAGAAGAGGATGTGCCACCCATAACTTCCACTGGAATATCTCTCCGTGCTGAGGTGAGGAAGGAAAAAAAGGAGTGGGGGCCGGGACAGGAGGGGTATCTCAGGCAGGGCAATGGAAAGCTTCCAGAAGAGCGCCCGTGGCCAGGACCATCCTGGCTGACCTGCAGGCACCAAGTTGGCCTGCGTGCCGTCGCTGGTGTGGCTCCACGGCCCTCCCTCTAGGCTTTCAAGCTTTTGTACATATTCAGGTGTTTCACCTGGGAAGGGTGGGAACAGTTCAGCAGCATCTGGCCTGGGGCTCAGCTCACGTTTACTCACAGAGGCCTGGGCACGGTCTCCCAGCTTGGCAATAAGGACGCTCCTTGCGTGGGCGGGTGGGGCTGCTGGCTGTATGGGAGATGATTCCCCACCTCTGACCAATTTCAGAATTGTTTACCACTGGAGCAAGTGCCTTGGTAGTGTTTTCCTCTGTATAACTGTTAGGTTCAGTTTTTTTTTTTTCTTTTTTGGTTCAAGTTAGATTTTATTCCTCTTTTATGTATTTATAGATATAAGCATGGAAATAATTCATTGTTATATATACATCAGTGTGAATGGAAGAACTTTTTTTCTGTTTTATTTTTACATTTTATTTTTTAAAATTTTGAAATTTAATTTTGTTTATTTTTTTATACAGTAGGTTATTATTAGTTATCTATTTTATGCATATACATGTATACAGGTCAATCCCAATCTCCCAACTCATCCCACCACCACCACCCCATGGCTTACCCCACTTTGTGTCCATACGTCTGTTCTCTACCTCTGTGTCTCTATTTCTGCCCTGCAAACCAGTTCATCTGTACCATTTTTCTAGGTTCCACATATAGGCATTAATATACAATATTTGTTTTTCTCTTTCTGACTTACTTCACTCTGTATGACAGTCTCTAGATCCATCAGCTTCTCTACAAATGACCCAGTTTCATTCCTTTTTATGGCTGAGTAATATTCCATTTTATATATGTACCACATCTTTATCCATTCGTCTGTCTGTGGGCATTTAGGTTGCTTCCATTACCTGGCTATTGTAAATAGTGCTGCAATGAACATTGTGGTGAATGTGTCTTTGTGATTTATGGTTTTCTCTGGGTATATGCCCAGAAGTGGGATTGCTGGATCCTATGGTAATTCTCTTTTTAGTTTTTTAAAGGAACCTCCATACTGTTCTCCATAGTGACTGTATCAATTTACATTCCCACCAATAGCGGAAGAGGGTTCCTTTTGTACACACCCTCCCCAGAATTTGTTGTTTGTACATTATCTGATGATGCCGATTCTAACAGGTGTGAGGTCTTACCTCATTGTAGTTTTGATTTGCATTTCTCTAATAATTAGTGATGTTGAGCAGCTTCTCATGTGCGTCTTGGCCATCTCTGTGACTTCTTTGAAGAAACGTCTCTTTAGATCTTCTGCCCATTTTTGTATTGGGTTGTTTGTTTTATTAATATTAAGCTGCATGAGCTGTTTATATATATTGGAGATTAAACCTTTGTCCATTGATTCATTTGTGAACGTTTTCGCCCATTCTGAGGGTTGCCTTTTTCCATTCCCGTTTTTGTAACAAAGAAAGAAAGAAAGCAAAAGAAGCAGAACACTAATGTGCGTGAAATATGCCTCTTGAAACTGTCGTTTTGAAATATGGACGTCTTTTGAATTTTTTGGTCGATATATGACCCCAGGATTTGTTTTCAGGGCAGGTGTCATTTACAGGCCTGTAATGATTTGGAATATCCACTGACCATTAGCGCTGGGATTAAAGCTGCAGTTGTGAGAAACGGCCACAAGGTGGCAGCAGTTCTCCCTTACCAAATCTGGTTACTAGGGCAGCAGAGCCTCAATGGAAGTCGCGTTCTAGATTGGAATGTAGAACGGAATGTGCCAGGAGAAAGCCCCTCAAGTGTGTCTCACTACTTCTTGTTCTTGTTTTTAATTTAATTTTTTATTTTTTTATTACAGCATGTTTGAGTACAACGTTTAGCTTGTTGTAGGTGTGCAAGAGGTGGTTCTTTGACACATATACATATGTCTGTTCTTCCTGGGATCCTTTTCCCATGTACGTTATGACAGAATGTTGAGTAGTCTTCTCTTGGTACTCCGTAGGTCTTTGGTGATTATATACGTCTACTGTGTTTGTATATGTCTGTTAACCCCAATATTGTAATGAATTCAATCCTCACACCTTTCCTTTGGTGAACCATAAGTTTGTTTAATGAATCTGTGATTGCCCTTCTCCGTGGAAATATCTGCCCTGGTATCAATTTATAGGTAACACCTATAAGTGATATGATACGATATGTGTCTTTCACTTTCTGACTTACTCCAAGTCACGTTATTACCTCGAGACTCATCTACGGTGCTGCGAATGGCATTGTGTCCTTTTTTTCCTTGGCGAATATTCTGTCTTAGCGAGGTCCATTTTCTGCAATGTGATTCCCTGAGGGCTGAGGATTAGCTGCCCTGGGCATCCTGACCCTGCCGGCAAGCCCTCCCCAGGTGTGCCTGGGTTGAGGTCAATATAAACAGCACTCCAGGCAGCAATAGCCCCTGCAGCTGTGCCTGACTCCATATTCTCTGCCCCGTCAGCAGTCTCGGGGCTGTGCTGGTGGGAGGGTGTGAGGGTCCACGGCTTTGTGGGTGGCCCGGTGTGAGTGGGGCTCTGCTGGACTTTCGGCAGGAGTTGCCAGGCTGCCACCTGTAAAGAAGAGGATGTGCCACCCATAACTTCCACTGGAATATCTCTCCGGGCTGAGGTGAGGAAGGAAAAAAAGGAGTGGGGGCCGGGACAGGAGGGGTATCTCAGGCAGGGCAATGGAAAGCTTCCAGAAGAGCGCCCGTGGCCAGGACCATCCTGGCTGACCTGCAGGCACCAAGTTGGCCTGCGTGCCGTCGCTGGTGTGGCTCCACGGCCCTCCCTCTAGGCTTTCAAGCTTTTGTACATATTCAGGTGTTTCACCTGGGAAGGGTGGGAACAGTTCAGCAGCATCTGGCCTGGGGCTCAGCTCACGTTTACTCACAGAGGCCTGGGCACGGTCTCCCAGCTTTGCAATAAGGACTCTCCTTGCGTGGGCGGGTGGGGCTGCTGGCTGTATGGGAGATGATTCCCCACCTCTGACCAATTTCAGAATTGTTTACCACTGGAGCAAGTGCCTTGGTAGTGTTTTCCTCTGTATAACTGATAGGTTCAGTTTTTTTTTCTCTTTTGGTTCAAGTTAGATTTTATTCCTCTTTTATGTATTTATAGATATAAGCATGGAAATAATTCATTGTTATATATACATCAGTGTGAATGGAAGAACTTTTTTTCTGTTTTATTTTTACATTTTATTTTTAAAAATTTTGAAATTTAATTTTGTTTATTTTTTTATACAGTAGGTTATTATTAGTTATCTATTTTATGCATATACATGTATACAGGTCAATCCCAATCTCCCAACTCATCCCACCACCACCACCCCATGGCTTACCCCACTTTGTGTCCATACGTCTGTTCTCTACCTCTGTGTCTCTATTTCTGCCCTGCAAACCAGTTCATCTGTACCATTTTTCTAGGTTCCACATATAGGCATTAATATACAATATTTGTTTTTCTCTTTCTGACTTACTTCACTCTGTATGACAGTCTCTAGATCCATCAGCTTCTCTACAAATGACCCAGTTTCATTCCTTTTTATGGCTGAGTAATATTCCATTTTATATATGTACCACATCTTTATCCATTCGTCTGTCTGTGGGCATTTAGGTTGCTTCCATTACCTGGCTATTGTAAATAGTGCTGCAATGAACATTGTGGTGAATGTGTCTTTGTGATTTATGGTTTTCTCTGGGTATATGCCCAGTAGTGGGATTGCTGGATCCTATGGTAATTCTCTTTTTAGTTTTTTAAAGGAACCTCCATACTGTTCTCCATAGTGACTGTATCAATTTACATTCCCACCAATAGCGGAAGAGGGTTCCTTTTGTCCACACCCTCCCCAGAATTTGTTGTTTGTACATTATCTGATGATGCCGATTCTAACAGGTGTGAGGTCTTACCTCATTGTAATTTTGATTTGCATTTCTCTAATAATTAGTGATGTTGAGCAGCTTCTCATGTGCGTCTTGGCCATCTCTGTGACTTCTTTGAAGAAACGTCTCTTTAGATCTTCTGCCCATTTTTGTATTGGGTTGTTTGTTTTATTAATATTAAGCTGCATGAGCTGTTTATATATATTGGAGATTAAACCTTTGTCCATTGATTCGTTTGTGAACGTTTTCGCCCATTCTGAGGGTTGCCTTTTTCCATTCCCGTTTTTGTAACAAAGAAAGAAAGAAAGCAAAAGAAGCAGAACACTAATGTGCGTGAAATATGCCTCTTGAAACTGTCGTTTTGAAATATGGACGTCTTTTGAATTTTTTGGTCGATATATGACCCCAGGATTTGTTTTCAGGGCAGGTGTCATTTACAGGCCTGTAATGATTTGGAATATCCACTGACCATTAGCGCTGGGATTAAAGCTGCAGTTGTGAGAAACGGCCACAAGGTGGCAGCAGTTCTCCCTTACCAAATCTGGTTACTAGGGCAGCAGAGCCTCAATGGAAGTCGCGTTCTAGATTGGAATGTAGAACGGAATGTGCCAGGAGAAAGCCCCTCAAGTGTGTCTCACTACTTCTTGTTCTTGTTTTTAATTTAATTTTTTATTTTTTTATTACAGCATGTTTGAGTACAACGTTTAGCTTGTTGTAGGTGTGCAAGAGGTGGTTCTTTGACACATATACATATGTCTGTTCTTCCTGGGATCCTTTTCCCATGTACGTTATGACAGAATGTTGAGTAGTCTTCTCTTGGTACTCCGTAGGTCTTTGGTGATTATATACGTCTACTGTGTTTGTATATGTCTGTTAACCCCAATATCGTAATGAATTCAATCCTCACACCTTTCCTTTGGTGAACCATAAGTTTGTTTAATGAATCTGTGATTGCCCTTCTCCGTGGAAATATCTGCCCTGGTATCAATTTATAGGTAACACCTATAAGTGATATGATACGATATGTGTCTTTCACTTTCTGACTTACTCCAAGTCACGTGATTACCTCGAGACTCATCTACGGTGCTGCGAATGGCATTGTGTCCTTTTTTCCCTTGGCGAATATTCTGTCTTAGCGAGGTCCATTTTCTGCAATGTGATTCCCTGAGGGCTGAGGATTAGCTGCCCTGGGCATCCTGACCCTGCCGGCAAGCCCTCCCCAGGTGTGCCTGGGTTGAGGTCAATATAAACAGCACTCCAGGCAGCAATAGCCCCTGCAGCTGTGCCTGACTCCATATTCTCTGCCCCGTCAGCAGTCTCGGGGCTGTGCTGGTGGGAGGGTGTGAGGGTCCACGGCTTTGTGGGTGGCCCGGTGTGAGTGGGGCTCTGCTGGACTTTCGGCAGGAGTTGCCAGGCTGCCACCTGTAAAGAAGAGGATGTGCCACCCATAACTTCCACTGGAATATCTCTCCGGGCTGAGGTGAGGAAGGAAAAAAAGGAGTGGGGGCCGGGACAGGAGGGGTATCTCAGGCAGGGCAATGGAAAGCTTCCAGAAGAGCGCCCGTGGCCAGGACCATCCTGGCTGACCTGCAGGCACCAAGTTGGCCTGCGTGCCGTCGCTGGTGTGGCTCCACGGCCCTCCCTCTAGGCTTTCAAGCTTTTGTACATATTCAGGTGTTTCACCTGGGAAGGGTGGGAACAGTTCAGCAGCATCTGGCCTGGGGCTCAGCTCACGTTTACTCACAGAGGCCTGGGCACGGTCTCCCAGCTTTGCAATAAGGACTCTCCTTGCGTGGGCGGGTGGGGCTGCTGGCTGTATGGGAGATGATTCCCCACCTCTGACCAATTTCAGAATTGTTTACCACTGGAGCAAGTGCCTTGGTAGTGTTTTCCTCTGTATAACTGATAGGTTCAGTTTTTTTTTCTCTTTTGGTTCAAGTTAGATTTTATTCCTCTTTTATGTATTTATAGATATAAGCATGGAAATAATTCATTGTTATATATACATCAGTGTGAATGGAAGAACTTTTTTTCTGTTTTATTTTTACATTTTATTTTTAAAAATTTTGAAATTTAATTTTGTTTATTTTTTTATACAGTAGGTTATTATTAGTTATCTATTTTATGCATATACATGTATACAGGTCAATCCCAATCTCCCAACTCATCCCACCACCACCACCCCATGGCTTACCCCACTTTGTGTCCATACGTCTGTTCTCTACCTCTGTGTCTCTATTTCTGCCCTGCAAACCAGTTCATCTGTACCATTTTTCTAGGTTCCACATATAGGCATTAATATACAATATTTGTTTTTCTCTTTCTGACTTACTTCACTCTGTATGACAGTCTCTAGATCCATCAGCTTCTCTACAAATGACCCAGTTTCATTCCTTTTTATGGCTGAGTAATATTCCATTTTATATATGTACCACATCTTTATCCATTCGTCTGTCTGTGGGCATTTAGGTTGCTTCCATTACCTGGCTATTGTAAATAGTGCTGCAATGAACATTGTGGTGAATGTGTCTTTGTGATTTATGGTTTTCTCTGGGTATATGCCCAGAAGTGGGATTGCTGGATCCTATGGTAATTCTCTTTTTAGTTTTTTAAAGGAACCTCCATACTGTTCTCCATAGTGACTGTATCAATTTACATTCCCACCAATAGCGGAAGAGGGTTCCTTTTGTCCACACCCTCCCCAGAATTTGTTGTTTGTACATTATCTGATGATGCCGATTCTAACAGGTGTGAGGTCTTACCTCATTGTAGTTTTGATTTGCATTTCTCTAATAATTAGTGATGTTGAGCAGCTTCTCATGTGCGTCTTGGCCATCTCTGTGACTTCTTTGAAGAAACGTCTCTTTAGATCTTCTGCCCATTTTTGTATTGGGTTGTTTGTTTTATTAATATTAAGCTGCATGAGCTGTTTATATATATTGGAGATTAAACCTTTGTCCATTGATTCATTTGTGAACGTTTTCGCCCATTCTGAGGGTTGCCTTTTTCCATTCCCGTTTTTGTAACAAAGAAAGAAAGAAAGCAAAAGAAGCAGAACACTAATGTGCGTGAAATATGCCTCTTGAAACTGTCGTTTTGAAATATGGACGTCTTTTGAATTTTTTGGTCGATATATGACCCCAGGATTTGTTTTCAGGGCAGGTGTCATTTACAGGCCTGTAATGATTTGGAATATCCACTGACCATTAGCGCTGGGATTAAAGCTGCAGTTGTGAGAAACGGCCACAAGGTGGCAGCAGTTCTCCCTTACCAAATCTGGTTACTAGGGCAGCAGAGCCTCAATGGAAGTCGCGTTCTAGATTGGAATGTAGAACGGAATGTGCCAGGAGAAAGCCCCTCAAGTGTGTCTCACTACTTCTTGTTCTTGTTTTTAATTTAATTTTTTATTTTTTTATTACAGCATGTTTGAGTACAACGTTTAGCTTGTTGTAGGTGTGCCAGAGGTGGTTCTTTGACACATATACATATGTCTGTTCTTCCTGGGATCCTTTTCCCATGTACGTTATGACAGAATGTTGAGTAGTCTTCTCTTGGTACTCCGTAGGTCTTTGGTGGTTATATACGTCTACTGTGTTTGTATATGTCTGTTAACCCCAATATTGTAATGAATTCAATCCTCACACCTTTCCTTTGGTGAACCATAAGTTTGTTTAATGAATCTGTGATTGCCCTTCTCCGTGGAAATATCTGCCCTGGTATCAATTTATAGGTAACACCTATAAGTGATATGATACGATATGTGTCTTTCACTTTCTGACTTACTCCAAGTCACGTGATTACCTCGAGACTCATCTACGGTGCTGCGAATGGCATTGTGTCCTTTTTTTCCTTGGCGAATATTCTGTCTTAGCGAGGTCCATTTTCTGCAATGTGATTCCCTGAGGGCTGAGGATTAGCTGCCCTGGGCATCCTGACCCTGCCGGCAAGCCCTCCCCAGGTGTGCCTGGGTTGAGGTCAATATAAACAGCACTCCAGGCAGCAATAGCCCCTGCAGCTGTGCCTGACTCCATATTCTCTGCCCCGTCAGCAGTCTCGGGGCTGTGCTGGTGGGAGGGTGTGAGGGTCCACGGCTTTGTGGGTGGCCCGGTGTGAGTGGGGCTCTGCTGGACTTTCGGCAGGAGTTGCCAGGCTGCCACCTGTAAAGAAGAGGATGTGCCACCCATAACTTCCACTGGAATATCTCTCCGGGCTGAGGTGAGGAAGGAAAAAAAGGAGTGGGGGCCGGGACAGGAGGGGTATCTCAGGCAGGGCAATGGAAAGCTTCCAGAAGAGCGCCCGTGGCCAGGACCATCCTGGCTGACCTGCAGGCACCAAGTTGGCCTGCGTGCCGTCGCTGGTGTGGCTCCACGGCCCTCCCTCTAGGCTTTCAAGCTTTTGTACATATTCAGGTGTTTCACCTGGGAAGGGTGGGAACAGTTCAGCAGCATCTGGCCTGGGGCTCAGCTCACGTTTACTCACAGAGGCCTGGGCACGGTCTCCCAGCTTTGCAATAAGGACTCTCCTTGCGTGGGCGGGTGGGGCTGCTGGCTGTATGGGAGATGATTCCCCACCTCTGACCAATTTCAGAATTGTTTACCACTGGAGCAAGTGCCTTGGTAGTGTTTTCCTCTGTATAACTGATAGGTTCAGTTTTTTTTTCTCTTTTGGTTCAAGTTAGATTTTATTCCTCTTTTATGTATTTATAGATATAAGCATGGAAATAATTCATTGTTATATATACATCAGTGTGAATGGAAGAACTTTTTTTCTGTTTTATTTTTACATTTTATTTTTAAAAATTTTGAAATTTAATTTTGTTTATTTTTTTATACAGTAGGTTATTATTAGTTATCTATTTTATGCATATACATGTATACAGGTCAATCCCAATCTCCCAACTCATCCCACCACCACCACCCCATGGCTTACCCCACTTTGTGTCCATACGTCTGTTCTCTACCTCTGTGTCTCTATTTCTGCCCTGCAAACCAGTTCATCTGTACCATTTTTCTAGGTTCCACATATAGGCATTAATATACAATATTTGTTTTTCTCTTTCTGACTTACTTCACTCTGTATGACAGTCTCTAGATCCATCAGCTTCTCTACAAATGACCCAGTTTCATTCCTTTTTATGGCTGAGTAATATTCCATTTTATATATGTACCACATCTTTATCCATTCGTCTGTCTGTGGGCATTTAGGTTGCTTCCATTACCTGGCTATTGTAAATAGTGCTGCAATGAACATTGTGGTGAATGTGTCTTTGTGATTTATGGTTTTCTCTGGGTATATGCCCAGAAGTGGGATTGCTGGATCCTATGGTAATTCTCTTTTTAGTTTTTTAAAGGAACCTCCATACTGTTCTCCATAGTGACTGTATCAATTTACATTCCCACCAATAGCGGAAGAGGGTTCCTTTTGTCCACACCCTCCCCAGAATTTGTTGTTTGTACATTATCTGATGATGCCGATTCTAACAGGTGTGAGGTCTTACCTCATTGTAGTTTTGATTTGCATTTCTCTAATAATTAGTGATGTTGAGCAGCTTCTCATGTGCGTCTTGGCCATCTCTGTGACTTCTTTGAAGAAACGTCTCTTTAGATCTTCTGCCCATTTTTGTATTGGGTTGTTTGTTTTATTAATATTAAGCTGCATGAGCTGTTTATATATATTGGAGATTAAACCTTTGTCCATTGATTCGTTTGTGAACGTTTTCGCCCATTCTGAGGGTTGCCTTTTTCCATTCCCGTTTTTTTAACAAAGAAAGAAAGAAAGCAAAAGAAGCAGAACACTAATGTGCGTGAAATATGCCTCTTGAAACTGTCGTTTTGAAATATGGACGTCTTTTGAATTTTTTGGTCGATATATGACCCCAGGATTTGTTTTCAGGGCAGGTGTCATTTACAGGCCTGTAATGATTTGGAATATCCACTGACCATTAGCGCTGGGATTAAAGCTGCAGTTGTGAGAAACGGCCACAAGGTGGCAGCAGTTCTCCCTTACCAAATCTGGTTACTAGGGCAGCAGAGCCTCAATGGAAGTCGCGTTCTAGATTGGAATGTAGAACGGAATGTGCCAGGAGAAAGCCCCTCAAGTGTGTCTCACTACTTCTTGTTCTTGTTTTTAATTTAATTTTTTATTTTTTTATTACAGCATGTTTGAGTACAACGTTTAGCTTGTTGTAGGTGTGCCAGAGGTGGTTCTTTGACACATATACATATGTCTGTTCTTCCTGGGATCCTTTTCCCATGTACGTTATGACAGAATGTTGAGTAGTCTTCTCTTGGTACTCCGTAGGTCTTTGGTGATTATATACGTCTACTGTGTTTGTATATGTCTGTTAACCCCAATATCGTAATGAATTCAATCCTCACACCTTTCCTTTGGTGAACCATAAGTTTGTTTAATGAATCTGTGATTGCCCTTCTCCGTGGAAATATCTGCCCTGGTATCAATTTATAGGTAACACCTATAAGTGATATGATACGATATGTGTCTTTCACTTTCTGACTTACTCCAAGTCACGTGATTACCTCGAGACTCATCTACGGTGCTGCGAATGGCATTGTGTCCTTTTTTCCCTTGGCGAATATTCTGTCTTAGCGAGGTCCATTTTCTGCAATGTGATTCCCTGAGGGCTGAGGATTAGCTGCCCTGGGCAGCCTGACCCTGCCGGCAAGCCCTCCCCAGGTGTGCCTGGGTTGAGGTCAATATAAACAGCACTCCAGGCAGCAATAGCCCCTGCAGCTGTGCCTGACTCCATATTCTCTGCCCCGTCAGCAGTCTCGGGGCTGTGCTGGTGGGAGGGTGTGAGGGTCCACGGCTTTGTGGGTGGCCCGGTGTGAGTGGGGCTCTGCTGGACTTTCGGCAGGAGTTGCCAGGCTGCCACCTGTAAAGAAGAGGATGTGTCACCCATAACTTCCACTGGAATATCTCTCCGGGCTGAGGTGAGGAAGGAAAAAAAGGAATGGGGGCCGGGACAGGAGGGGTATCTCAGGCAGGGCAATGGAAAGCTTCCAGAAGAGCGCCCGTGGCCAGGACCATCCTGGCTGACCTGCAGGCACCAAGTTGGCCTGCGTGCCGTCGCTGGTGTGGCTCCACGGCCCTCCCTCTAGGCTTTCAAGCTTTTGTACATATTCAGGTGTTTCACCTGGGAAGGGTGGGAACAGTTCAGCAGCATCTGGCCTGGGGCTCAGCTCACGTTTACTCACAGAGGCCTGGGCACGTTCTCCCAGCTTTGCAATAAGGACTCTCCTTGCGTGGGCGGGTGGGGCTGCTGGCTGTATGGGAGATGATTCCCCACCTCTGACCAATTTCAGAATTGTTTACCACTGGAGCAAGTGCCTTGGTAGTGTTTTCCTCTGTATAACTGATAGGTTCAGTTTTTTTTTCTCTTTTGGTTCAAGTTAGATTTTATTCCTCTTTTATGTATTTATAGATATAAGCATGGAAATAATTCATTGTTATATATACATCAGTGTGAATGGAAGAACTTTTTTTCTGTTTTATTTTTACATTTTATTTTTAAAAATTTTGAAATTTAATTTTGTTTATTTTTTTATACAGTAGGTTATTATTAGTTATCTATTTTATGCATATACATGTATACAGGTCAATCCCAATCTCCCAACTCATCCCACCACCACCACCCCATGGCTTACCCCACTTTGTGTCCATACGTCTGTTCTCTACCTCTGTGTCTCTATTTCTGCCCTGCAAACCAGTTCATCTGTACCATTTTTCTAGGTTCCACATATAGGCATTAATATACAATATTTGTTTTTCTCTTTCTGACTTACTTCACTCTGTATGACAGTCTCTAGATCCATCAGCTTCTCTACAAATGACCCAGTTTCATTCCTTTTTATGGCTGAGTAATATTCCATTTTATATATGTACCACATCTTTATCCATTCGTCTGTCTGTGGGCATTTAGGTTGCTTCCATTACCTGGCTATTGTAAATAGTGCTGCAATGAACATTGTGGTGAATGTGTCTTTGTGATTTATGGTTTTCTCTGGGTATATGCCCAGAAGTGGGATTGCTGGATCCTATGGTAATTCTCTTTTTAGTTTTTTAAAGGAACCTCCATACTGTTCTCCATAGTGACTGTATCAATTTACATTCCCACCAATAGCGGAAGAGGGTTCCTTTTGTCCACACCCTCCCCAGAATTTGTTGTTTGTACATTATCTGATGATGCCGATTCTAACAGGTGTGAGGTCTTACCTCATTGTAGTTTTGATTTGCATTTCTCTAATAATTAGTGATGTTGAGCAGCTTCTCATGTGCGTCTTGGCCATCTCTGTGACTTCTTTGAAGAAACGTCTCTTTAGATCTTCTGCCCATTTTTGTATTGGGTTGTTTGTTTTATTAATATTAAGCTGCATGAGCTGTTTATATATATTGGAGATTAAACCTTTGTCCATTGATTCATTTGTGAACGTTTTCGCCCATTCTGAGGGTTGCCTTTTTCCATTCCCGTTTTTGTAACAAAGAAAGAAAGAAAGCAAAAGAAGCAGAACACTAATGTGCGTGAAATATGCCTCTTGAAACTGTCGTTTTGAAATATGGACGTCTTTTGAATTTTTTGGTCGATATATGACCCCAGGATTTGTTTTCAGGGCAGGTGTCATTTACAGGCCTGTAATGATTTGGAATATCCACTGACCATTAGCGCTGGGATTAAAGCTGCAGTTGTGAGAAACGGCCACAAGGTGGCAGCAGTTCTCCCTTACCAAATCTGGTTACTAGGGCAGCAGAGCCTCAATGGAAGTCGCGTTCTAGATTGGAATGTAGAACGGAATGTGCCAGGAGAAAGCCCCTCAAGTGTGTCTCACTACTTCTTGTTCTTGTTTTTAATTTAATTTTTTATTTTTTTATTACAGCATGTTTGAGTACAACGTTTAGCTTGTTGTAGGTGTGCCAGAGGTGGTTCTTTGACACATATACATATGTCTGTTCTTCCTGGGATCCTTTTCCCATGTACGTTATGACAGAATGTTGAGTAGTCTTCTCTTGGTACTCCGTAGGTCTTTGGTGGTTATATACGTCTACTGTGTTTGTATATGTCTGTTAACCCCAATATTGTAATGAATTCAATCCTCACACCTTTCCTTTGGTGAACCATAAGTTTGTTTAATGAATCTGTGATTGCCCTTCTCCGTGGAAATATCTGCCCTGGTATCAATTTATAGGTAACACCTATAAGTGATATGATACGATATGTGTCTTTCACTTTCTGACTTACTCCAAGTCACGTGATTACCTCGAGACTCATCTACGGTGCTGCGAATGGCATTGTGTCCTTTTTTTCCTTGGCGAATATTCTGTCTTAGCGAGGTCCATTTTCTGCAATGTGATTCCCTGAGGGCTGAGGATTAGCTGCCCTGGGCATCCTGACCCTGCCGGCAAGCCCTCCCCAGGTGTGCCTGGGTTGAGGTCAATATAAACAGCACTCCAGGCAGCAATAGCCCCTGCAGCTGTGCCTGACTCCATATTCTCTGCCCCGTCAGCAGTCTCGGGGCTGTGCTGGTGGGAGGGTGTGAGGGTCCACGGCTTTGTGGGTGGCCCGGTGTGAGTGGGGCTCTGCTGGACTTTCGGCAGGAGTTGCCAGGCTGCCACCTGTAAAGAAGAGGATGTGCCACCCATAACTTCCACTGGAATATCTCTCCGGGCTGAGGTGAGGAAGGAAAAAAAGGAGTGGGGGCCGGGACAGGAGGGGTATCTCAGGCAGGGCAATGGAAAGCTTCCAGAAGAGCGCCCGTGGCCAGGACCATCCTGGCTGACCTGCAGGCACCAAGTTGGCCTGCGTGCCGTCGCTGGTGTGGCTCCACGGCCCTCCCTCTAGGCTTTCAAGCTTTTGTACATATTCAGGTGTTTCACCTGGGAAGGGTGGGAACAGTTCAGCAGCATCTGGCCTGGGGCTCAGCTCACGTTTACTCACAGAGGCCTGGGCACGGTCTCCCAGCTTTGCAATAAGGACTCTCCTTGCGTGGGCGGGTGGGGCTGCTGGCTGTATGGGAGATGATTCCCCACCTCTGACCAATTTCAGAATTGTTTACCACTGGAGCAAGTGCCTTGGTAGTGTTTTCCTCTGTATAACTGATAGGTTCAGTTTTTTTTTCTCTTTTGGTTCAAGTTAGATTTTATTCCTCTTTTATGTATTTATAGATATAAGCATGGAAATAATTCATTGTTATATATACATCAGTGTGAATGGAAGAACTTTTTTTCTGTTTTATTTTTACATTTTATTTTTAAAAATTTTGAAATTTAATTTTGTTTATTTTTTTATACAGTAGGTTATTATTAGTTATCTATTTTATGCATATACATGTATACAGGTCAATCCCAATCTCCCAACTCATCCCACCACCACCACCCCATGGCTTACCCCACTTTGTGTCCATACGTCTGTTCTCTACCTCTGTGTCTCTATTTCTGCCCTGCAAACCAGTTCATCTGTACCATTTTTCTAGGTTCCACATATAGGCATTAATATACAATATTTGTTTTTCTCTTTCTGACTTACTTCACTCTGTATGACAGTCTCTAGATCCATCAGCTTCTCTACAAATGACCCAGTTTCATTCCTTTTTATGGCTGAGTAATATTCCATTTTATATATGTACCACATCTTTATCCATTCGTCTGTCTGTGGGCATTTAGGTTGCTTCCATTACCTGGCTATTGTAAATAGTGCTGCAATGAACATTGTGGTGAATGTGTCTTTGTGATTTATGGTTTTCTCTGGGTATATGCCCAGAAGTGGGATTGCTGGATCCTATGGTAATTCTCTTTTTAGTTTTTTAAAGGAACCTCCATACTGTTCTCCATAGTGACTGTATCAATTTACATTCCCACCAATAGCGGAAGAGGGTTCCTTTTGTCCACACCCTCCCCAGAATTTGTTGTTTGTACATTATCTGATGATGCCGATTCTAACAGGTGTGAGGTCTTACCTCATTGTAGTTTTGATTTGCATTTCTCTAATAATTAGTGATGTTGAGCAGCTTCTCATGTGCGTCTTGGCCATCTCTGTGACTTCTTTGAAGAAACGTCTCTTTAGATCTTCTGCCCATTTTTGTATTGGGTTGTTTGTTTTATTAATATTAAGCTGCATGAGCTGTTTATATATATTGGAGATTAAACCTTTGTCCATTGATTCGTTTGTGAACGTTTTCGCCCATTCTGAGGGTTGCCTTTTTCCATTCCCGTTTTTTTAACAAAGAAAGAAAGAAAGCAAAAGAAGCAGAACACTAATGTGCGTGAAATATGCCTCTTGAAACTGTCGTTTTGAAATATGGACGTCTTTTGAATTTTTTGGTCGATATATGACCCCAGGATTTGTTTTCAGGGCAGGTGTCATTTACAGGCCTGTAATGATTTGGAATATCCACTGACCATTAGCGCTGGGATTAAAGCTGCAGTTGTGAGAAACGGCCACAAGGTGGCAGCAGTTCTCCCTTACCAAATCTGGTTACTAGGGCAGCAGAGCCTCAATGGAAGTCGCGTTCTAGATTGGAATGTAGAACGGAATGTGCCAGGAGAAAGCCCCTCAAGTGTGTCTCACTACTTCTTGTTCTTGTTTTTAATTTAATTTTTTATTTTTTTATTACAGCATGTTTGAGTACAACGTTTAGCTTGTTGTAGGTGTGCCAGAGGTGGTTCTTTGACACATATACATATGTCTGTTCTTCCTGGGATCCTTTTCCCATGTACGTTATGACAGAATGTTGAGTAGTCTTCTCTTGGTACTCCGTAGGTCTTTGGTGATTATATACGTCTACTGTGTTTGTATATGTCTGTTAACCCCAATATCGTAATGAATTCAATCCTCACACCTTTCCTTTGGTGAACCATAAGTTTGTTTAATGAATCTGTGATTGCCCTTCTCCGTGGAAATATCTGCCCTGGTATCAATTTATAGGTAACACCTATAAGTGATATGATACGATATGTGTCTTTCACTTTCTGACTTACTCCAAGTCACGTGATTACCTCGAGACTCATCTACGGTGCTGCGAATGGCATTGTGTCCTTTTTTCCCTTGGCGAATATTCTGTCTTAGCGAGGTCCATTTTCTGCAATGTGATTCCCTGAGGGCTGAGGATTAGCTGCCCTGGGCAGCCTGACCCTGCCGGCAAGCCCTCCCCAGGTGTGCCTGGGTTGAGGTCAATATAAACAGCACTTCAGGCAGCAATAGCCCCTGCAGCTGTGCCTGACTCCATATTCTCTGCCCCGTCAGCAGTCTCGGGGCTGTGCTGGTGGGAGGGTGTGAGGGTCCACGGCTTTGTGGGTGGCCCGGTGTGAGTGGGGCTCTGCTGGACTTTCGGCAGGAGTTGCCAGGCTGCCACCTGTAAAGAAGAGGATGTGTCACCCATAACTTCCACTGGAATATCTCTCCGGGCTGAGGTGAGGAAGGAAAAAAAGGAATGGGGTCCGGGACAGGAGGGGTATCTCAGGCAGGGCAATGGAAAGCTTCCAGAAGAGCGCCCTTGGCCAGGACCATCCTGGCTGACCTGCAGGCACCAAGTTGGCCTGCGTGCCGTCGCTGGTGTGGCTCCACGGCCCTCCCTCTAGGCTTTCAAGCTTTTGTACATATTCAGGTGTTTCACCTGGGAAGGGTGGGAACAGTTCAGCAGCATCTGGCCTGGGGCTCCACTCACGTTTACTCACAGAGGCCTGGGCACGGTCTCCCAGCTTTGCAATAAGGACTCTCCTTGCGTGGGCGGGTGGGGCTGCTGGCTGTATGGGAGATGATTCCCCACCTCTGACCAATTTCAGAATTGTTTACCACTGGAGCAAGTGCCTTGGTAGTGTTTTCCTCTGTATAACTGATAGGTTCAGTTTTTTTTTCTCTTTTGGTTCAAGTTAGATTTTATTCCTCTTTTATGTATTTATAGATATAAGCATGGAAATAATTCATTGTTATATATACATCAGTGTGAATGGAAGAACTTTTTTTCTGTTTTATTTTTACATTTTATTTTTAAAAATTTTGAAATTTAATTTTGTTTATTTTTTTATACAGTAGGTTATTATTAGTTATCTATTTTATGCATATACATGTATACAGGTCAATCCCAATCTCCCAACTCATCCCACCACCACCACCCCATGGCTTACCCCACTTTGTGTCCATACGTCTGTTCTCTACCTCTGTGTCTCTATTTCTGCCCTGCAAACCAGTTCATCTGTACCATTTTTCTAGGTTCCACATATAGGCATTAATATACAATATTTGTTTTTCTCTTTCTGACTTACTTCACTCTGTATGACAGTCTCTAGATCCATCAGCTTCTCTACAAATGACCCAGTTTCATTCCTTTTTATGGCTGAGTAATATTCCATTTTATATATGTACCACATCTTTATCCATTCGTCTGTCTGTGGGCATTTAGGTTGCTTCCATTACCTGGCTATTGTAAATAGTGCTGCAATGAACATTGTGGTGAATGTGTCTTTGTGATTTATGGTTTTCTCTGGGTATATGCCCAGAAGTGGGATTGCTGGATCCTATGGTAATTCTCTTTTTAGTTTTTTAAAGGAACCTCCATACTGTTCTCCATAGTGACTGTATCAATTTACATTCCCACCAATAGCGGAAGAGGGTTCCTTTTGTCCACACCCTCCCCAGAATTTGTTGTTTGTACATTATCTGATGATGCCGATTCTAACAGGTGTGAGGTCTTACCTCATTGTAGTTTTGATTTGCATTTCTCTAATAATTAGTGATGTTGAGCAGCTTCTCATGTGCGTCTTGGCCATCTCTGTGACTTCTTTGAAGAAACGTCTCTTTAGATCTTCTGCCCATTTTTGTATTGGGTTGTTTGTTTTATTAATATTAAGCTGCATGAGCTGTTTATATATATTGGAGATTAAACCTTTGTCCATTGATTCGTTTGTGAACGTTTTCGCCCATTCTGAGGGTTGCCTTTTTCCATTCCCGTTTTTTTAACAAAGAAAGAAAGAAAGCAAAAGAAGCAGAACACTAATGTGCGTGAAATATGCCTCTTGAAACTGTCGTTTTGAAATATGGACGTCTTTTGAATTTTTTGGTCGATATATGACCCCAGGATTTGTTTTCAGGGCAGGTGTCATTTACAGGCCTGTAATGATTTGGAATATCCACTGACCATTAGCGCTGGGATTAAAGCTGCAGTTGTGAGAAACGGCCACAAGGTGGCAGCAGTTCTCCCTTACCAAATCTGGTTACTAGGGCAGCAGAGCCTCAATGGAAGTCGCGTTCTAGATTGGAATGTAGAACGGAATGTGCCAGGAGAAAGCCCCTCAAGTGTGTCTCACTACTTCTTGTTCTTGTTTTTAATTTAATTTTTTATTTTTTTATTACAGCATGTTTGACTACAACGTTTAGCTTGTTGTAGGTGTGCAAGAGGTGGTTCTTTGACACATATACATATGTCTGTTCTTCCTGGGATCCTTTTCCCATGTACGTTATGACAGAATGTTGAGTAGTCTTCTCTTGGTACTCCGTAGGTCTTTGGTGATTATATACGTCTACTGTGTTTGTATATGTCTGTTAACCCCAATATCGTAATGAATTCAATCCTCACACCTTTCCTTTGGTGAACCATAAGTTTGTTTAATGAATCTGTGATTGCCCTTCTCCGTGGAAATATCTGCCCTGGTATCAATTTATAGGTAACACCTATAAGTGATATGATACGATATGTGTCTTTCACTTTCTGACTTACTCCAAGTCACGTGATTACCTCGAGACTCATCTACGGTGCTGCGAATGGCATTGTGTCCTTTTTTCCCTTGGCGAATATTCTGTCTTAGCGAGGTCCATTTTCTGCAATGTGATTCCCTGAGGGCTGAGGATTAGCTGCCCTGGGCAGCCTGACCCTGCCGGCAAGCCCTCCCCAGGTGTGCCTGGGTTGAGGTCAATATAAACAGCACTTCAGGCAGCAATAGCCCCTGCAGCTGTGCCTGACTCCATATTCTCTGCCCCGTCAGCAGTCTCGGGGCTGTGCTGGTGGGAGGGTGTGAGGGTCCACGGCTTTGTGGGTGGCCCGGTGTGAGTGGGGCTCTGCTGGACTTTCGGCAGGAGTTGCCAGGCTGCCACCTGTAAAGAAGAGGATGTGTCACCCATAACTTCCACTGGAATATCTCTCCGGGCTGAGGTGAGGAAGGAAAAAAAGGAATGGGGTCCGGGACAGGAGGGGTATCTCAGGCAGGGCAATGGAAAGCTTCCAGAAGAGCGCCCTTGGCCAGGACCATCCTGGCTGACCTGCAGGCACCAAGTTGGCCTGCGTGCCGTCGCTGGTGTGGCTCCACGGCCCTCCCTCTAGGCTTTCAAGCTTTTGTACATATTCAGGTGTTTCACCTGGGAAGGGTGGGAACAGTTCAGCAGCATCTGGCCTGGGGCTCCACTCACGTTTACTCACAGAGGCCTGGGCACGGTCTCCCAGCTTTGCAATAAGGACTCTCCTTGCGTGGGCGGGTGGGGCTGCTGGCTGTATGGGAGATGATTCCCCACCTCTGACCAATTTCAGAATTGTTTACCACTGGAGCAAGTGCCTTGGTAGTGTTTTCCTCTGTATAACTGATAGGTTCAGTTTTTTTTTCTCTTTTGGTTCAAGTTAGATTTTATTCCTCTTTTATGTATTTATAGATATAAGCATGGAAATAATTCATTGTTATATATACATCAGTGTGAATGGAAGAACTTTTTTTCTGTTTTATTTTTACATTTTATTTTTAAAAATTTTGAAATTTAATTTTGTTTATTTTTTTATACAGTAGGTTATTATTAGTTATCTATTTTATGCATATACATGTATACAGGTCAATCCCAATCTCCCAACTCATCCCACCACCACCACCCCATGGCTTACCCCACTTTGTGTCCATACGTCTGTTCTCTACCTCTGTGTCTCTATTTCTGCCCTGCAAACCAGTTCATCTGTACCATTTTTCTAGGTTCCACATATAGGCATTAATATACAATATTTGGTTTTCTCTTTCTGACTTACTTCACTCTGTATGACAGTCTCTAGATCCATCAGCTTCTCTACAAATGACCCAGTTTCATTCCTTTTTATGGCTGAGTAATATTCCATTTTATATATGTACCACATCTTTATCCATTCGTCTGTCTGTGGGCATTTAGGTTGCTTCCATTACCTGGCTATTGTAAATAGTGCTGCAATGAACATTGTGGTGAATGTGTCTTTGTGATTTATGGTTTTCTCTGGGTATATGCCCAGAAGTGGGATTGCTGGATCCTATGGTAATTCTCTTTTTAGTTTTTTAAAGGAACCTCCATACTGTTCTCCATAGTGACTGTATCAATTTACATTCCCACCAATAGCGGAAGAGGGTTCCTTTTGTCCACACCCTCCCCAGAATTTGTTGTTTGTACATTATCTGATGATGCCGATTCTAACAGGTGTGAGGTCTTACCTCATTGTAGTTTTGATTTGCATTTCTCTAATAATTAGTGATGTTGAGCAGCTTCTCATGTGCGTCTTGGCCATCTCTGTGACTTCTTTGAAGAAACGTCTCTTTAGATCTTCTGCCCATTTTTGTATTGGGTTGTTTGTTTTATTAATATTAAGCTGCATGAGCTGTTTATATATATTGGAGATTAAACCTTTGTCCATTGATTCGTTTGTGAACGTTTTCGCCCATTCTGAGGGTTGCCTTTTTCCATTCCCGTTTTTTTAACAAAGAAAGAAAGAAAGCAAAAGAAGCAGAACACTAATGTGCGTGAAATATGCCTCTTGAAACTGTCGTTTTGAAATATGGACGTCTTTTGAATTTTTTGGTCGATATATGACCCCAGGATTTGTTTTCAGGGCAGGTGTCATTTACAGGCCTGTAATGATTTGGAATATCCACTGACCATTAGCGCTGGGATTAAAGCTGCAGTTGTGAGAAACGGCCACAAGGTGGCAGCAGTTCTCCCTTACCAAATCTGGTTACTAGGGCAGCAGAGCCTCAATGGAAGTCGCGTTCTAGATTGGAATGTAGAACGGAATGTGCCAGGAGAAAGCCCCTCAAGTGTGTCTCACTACTTCTTGTTCTTGTTTTTAATTTAATTTTTTATTTTTTTATTACAGCATGTTTGAGTACAACGTTTAGCTTGTTGTAGGTGTGCAAGAGGTGGTTCTTTGACACATATACATATGTCTGTTCTTCCTGGGATCCTTTTCCCATGTACGTTATGACAGAATGTTGAGTAGTCTTCTCTTGGTACTCCGTAGGTCTTTGGTGATTATATACGTCTACTGTGTTTGTATATGTCTGTTAACCCCAATATCGTAATGAATTCAATCCTCACACCTTTCCTTTGGTGAACCATAAGTTTGTTTAATGAATCTGTGATTGCCCTTCTCCGTGGAAATATCTGCCCTGGTATCAATTTATAGGTAACACCTATAAGTGATATGATACGATATGTGTCTTTCACTTTCTGACTTACTCCAAGTCACGTGATTACCTCGAGACTCATCTACGGTGCTGCGAATGGCATTGTGTCCTTTTTTCCCTTGGCGAATATTCTGTCTTAGCGAGGTCCATTTTCTGCAATGTGATTCCCTGAGGGCTGAGGATTAGCTGCCCTGGGCAGCCTGACCCTGCCGGCAAGCCCTCCCCAGGTGTGCCTGGGTTGAGGTCAATATAAACAGCACTCCAGGCAGCAATAGCCCCTGCAGCTGTGCCTGACTCCATATTCTCTGCCCCGTCAGCAGTCTCGGGGCTGTGCTGGTGGGAGGGTGTGAGGGTCCACGGCTTTGTGGGTGGCCCGGTGTGAGTGGGGCTCTGCTGGACTTTCGGCAGGAGTTGCCAGGCTGCCACCTGTAAAGAAGAGGATGTGTCACCCATAACTTCCACTGGAATATCTCTCCGGGCTGAGGTGAGGAAGGAAAAAAAGGAATGGGGGCCGGGACAGGAGGGGTATCTCAGGCAGGGCAATGGAAAGCTTCCAGAAGAGCGCCCGTGGCCAGGACCATCCTGGCTGACCTGCAGGCACCAAGTTGGCCTGCGTGCCGTCGCTGGTGTGGCTCCACGGCCCTCCCTCTAGGCTTTCAAGCTTTTGTACATATTCAGGTGTTTCACCTGGGAAGGGTGGGAACAGTTCAGCAGCATCTGGCCTGGGGCTCAGCTCACGTTTACTCACAGAGGCCTGGGCACGTTCTCCCAGCTTTGCAATAAGGACTCTCCTTGCGTGGGCGGGTGGGGCTGCTGGCTGTATGGGAGATGATTCCCCACCTCTGACCAATTTCAGAATTGTTTACCACTGGAGCAAGTGCCTTGGTAGTGTTTTCCTCTGTATAACTGATAGGTTCAGTTTTTTTTTCTCTTTTGGTTCAAGTTAGATTTTATTCCTCTTTTATGTATTTATAGATATAAGCATGGAAATAATTCATTGTTATATATACATCAGTGTGAATGGAAGAACTTTTTTTCTGTTTTATTTTTACATTTTATTTTTAAAAATTTTGAAATTTAATTTTGTTTATTTTTTTATACAGTAGGTTATTATTAGTTATCTATTTTATGCATATACATGTATACAGGTCAATCCCAATCTCCCAACTCATCCCACCACCACCACCCCATGGCTTACCCCACTTTGTGTCCATACGTCTGTTCTCTACCTCTGTGTCTCTATTTCTGCCCTGCAAACCAGTTCATCTGTACCATTTTTCTAGGTTCCACATATAGGCATTAATATACAATATTTGGTTTTCTCTTTCTGACTTACTTCACTCTGTATGACAGTCTCTAGATCCATCAGCTTCTCTACAAATGACCCAGTTTCATTCCTTTTTATGGCTGAGTAATATTCCATTTTATATATGTACCACATCTTTATCCATTCGTCTGTCTGTGGGCATTTAGGTTGCTTCCATTACCTGGCTATTGTAAATAGTGCTGCAATGAACATTGTGGTGAATGTGTCTTTGTGATTTATGGTTTTCTCTGGGTATATGCCCAGAAGTGGGATTGCTGGATCCTATGGTAATTCTCTTTTTAGTTTTTTAAAGGAACCTCCATACTGTTCTCCATAGTGACTGTATCAATTTACATTCCCACCAATAGCGGAAGAGGGTTCCTTTTGTCCACACCCTCCCCAGAATTTGTTGTTTGTACATTATCTGATGATGCCGATTCTAACAGGTGTGAGGTCTTACCTCATTGTAGTTTTGATTTGCATTTCTCTAATAATTAGTGATGTTGAGCAGCTTCTCATGTGCGTCTTGGCCATCTCTGTGACTTCTTTGAAGAAACGTCTCTTTAGATCTTCTGCCCATTTTTGTATTGGGTTGTTTGTTTTATTAATATTAAGCTGCATGAGCTGTTTATATATATTGGAGATTAAACCTTTGTCCATTGATTCGTTTGTGAACGTTTTCGCCCATTCTGAGGGTTGCCTTTTTCCATTCCCGTTTTTTTAACAAAGAAAGAAAGAAAGCAAAAGAAGCAGAACACTAATGTGCGTGAAATATGCCTCTTGAAACTGTCGTTTTGAAATATGGACGTCTTTTGAATTTTTTGGTCGATATATGACCCCAGGATTTGTTTTCAGGGCAGGTGTCATTTACAGGCCTGTAATGATTTGGAATATCCACTGACCATTAGCGCTGGGATTAAAGCTGCAGTTGTGAGAAACGGCCACAAGGTGGCAGCAGTTCTCCCTTACCAAATCTGGTTACTAGGGCAGCAGAGCCTCAATGGAAGTCGCGTTCTAGATTGGAATGTAGAACGGAATGTGCCAGGAGAAAGCCCCTCAAGTGTGTCTCACTACTTCTTGTTCTTGTTTTTAATTTAATTTTTTATTTTTTTATTACAGCATGTTTGAGTACAACGTTTAGCTTGTTGTAGGTGTGCAAGAGGTGGTTCTTTGACACATATACATATGTCTGTTCTTCCTGGGATCCTTTTCCCATGTACGTTATGACAGAATGTTGAGTAGTCTTCTCTTGGTACTCCGTAGGTCTTTGGTGATTATATACGTCTACTGTGTTTGTATATGTCTGTTAACCCCAATATCGTAATGAATTCAATCCTCACACCTTTCCTTTGGTGAACCATAAGTTTGTTTAATGAATCTGTGATTGCCCTTCTCCGTGGAAATATCTGCCCTGGTATCAATTTATAGGTAACACCTATAAGTGATATGATACGATATGTGTCTTTCACTTTCTGACTTACTCCAAGTCACGTGATTACCTCGAGACTCATCTACGGTGCTGCGAATGGCATTGTGTCCTTTTTTCCCTTGGCGAATATTCTGTCTTAGCGAGGTCCATTTTCTGCAATGTGATTCCCTGAGGGCTGAGGATTAGCTGCCCTGGGCAGCCTGACCCTGCCGGCAAGCCCTCCCCAGGTGTGCCTGGGTTGAGGTCAATATAAACAGCACTCCAGGCAGCAATAGCCCCTGCAGCTGTGCCTGACTCCATATTCTCTGCCCCGTCAGCAGTCTCGGGGCTGTGCTGGTGGGAGGGTGTGAGGGTCCACGGCTTTGTGGGTGGCCCGGTGTGAGTGGGGCTCTGCTGGACTTTCGGCAGGAGTTGCCAGGCTGCCACCTGTAAAGAAGAGGATGTGTCACCCATAACTTCCACTGGAATATCTCTCCGGGCTGAGGTGAGGAAGGAAAAAAAGGAATGGGGGCCGGGACAGGAGGGGTATCTCAGGCAGGGCAATGGAAAGCTTCCAGAAGAGCGCCCGTGGCCAGGACCATCCTGGCTGACCTGCAGGCACCAAGTTGGCCTGCGTGCCGTCGCTGGTGTGGCTCCACGGCCCTCCCTCTAGGCTTTCAAGCTTTTGTACATATTCAGGTGTTTCACCTGGGAAGGGTGGGAACAGTTCAGCAGCATCTGGCCTGGGGCTCAGCTCACGTTTACTCACAGAGGCCTGGGCAAGTTCTCCCAGCTTTGCAATAAGGACTCTCCTTGCGTGGGCGGGTGGGGCTGCTGGCTGTATGGGAGATGATTCCCCACCTCTGACCAATTTCAGAATTGTTTACCACTGGAGCAAGTGCCTTGGTAGTGTTTTCCTCTGTATAACTGATAGGTTCAGTTTTTTTTTCTCTTTTGGTTCAAGTTAGATTTTATTCCTCTTTTATGTATTTATAGATATAAGCATGGAAATAATTCATTGTTATATATACATCAGTGTGAATGGAAGAACTTTTTTTCTGTTTTATTTTTACATTTTATTTTTAAAAATTTTGAAATTTAATTTTGTTTATTTTTTTATACAGTAGGTTATTATTAGTTATCTATTTTATGCATATACATGTATACAGGTCAATCCCAATCTCCCAACTCATCCCACCACCACCACCCCATGGCTTACCCCACTTTGTGTCCATACGTCTGTTCTCTACCTCTGTGTCTCTATTTCTGCCCTGCAAACCAGTTCATCTGTACCATTTTTCTAGGTTCCACATATAGGCATTAATATACAATATTTGTTTTTCTCTTTCTGACTTACTTCACTCTGTATGACAGTCTCTAGATCCATCAGCTTCTCTACAAATGACCCAGTTTCATTCCTTTTTATGGCTGAGTAATATTCCATTTTATATATGTACCACATCTTTATCCATTCGTCTGTCTGTGGGCATTTAGGTTGCTTCCATTACCTGGCTATTGTAAATAGTGCTGCAATGAACATTGTGGTGAATGTGTCTTTGTGATTTATGGTTTTCTCTGGGTATATGCCCAGAAGTGGGATTGCTGGATCCTATGGTAATTCTCTTTTTAGTTTTTTAAAGGAACCTCCATACTGTTCTCCATAGTGACTGTATCAATTTACATTCCCACCAATAGCGGAAGAGGGTTCCTTTTGTCCACACCCTCCCCAGAATTTGTTGTTTGTACATTATCTGATGATGCCGATTCTAACAGGTGTGAGGTCTTACCTCATTGTAGTTTTGATTTGCATTTCTCTAATAATTAGTGATGTTGAGCAGCTTCTCATGTGCGTCTTGGCCATCTCTGTGACTTCTTTGAAGAAACGTCTCTTTAGATCTTCTGCCCATTTTTGTATTGGGTTGTTTGTTTTATTAATATTAAGCTGCATGAGCTGTTTATATATATTGGAGATTAAACCTTTGTCCATTGATTCGTTTGTGAACGTTTTCGCCCATTCTGAGGGTTGCCTTTTTCCATTCCCGTTTTTTTAACAAAGAAAGAAAGAAAGCAAAAGAAGCAGAACACTAATGTGCGTGAAATATGCCTCTTGAAACTGTCGTTTTGAAATATGGACGTCTTTTGAATTTTTTGGTCGATATATGACCCCAGGATTTGTTTTCAGGGCAGGTGTCATTTACAGGCCTGTAATGATTTGGAATATCCACTGACCATTAGCGCTGGGATTAAAGCTGCAGTTGTGAGAAACGGCCACAAGGTGGCAGCAGTTCTCCCTTACCAAATCTGGTTACTAGGGCAGCAGAGCCTCAATGGAAGTCGCGTTCTAGATTGGAATGTAGAACGGAATGTGCCAGGAGAAAGCCCCTCAAGTGTGTCTCACTACTTCTTGTTCTTGTTTTTAATTTAATTTTTTATTTTTTTATTACAGCATGTTTGAGTACAACGTTTAGCTTGTTGTAGGTGTGCAAGAGGTGGTTCTTTGACACATATACATATGTCTGTTCTTCCTGGGATCCTTTTCCCATGTACGTTATGACAGAATGTTGAGTAGTCTTCTCTTGGTACTCCGTAGGTCTTTGGTGATTATATACGTCTACTGTGTTTGTATATGTCTGTTAACCCCAATATCGTAATGAATTCAATCCTCACACCTTTCCTTTGGTGAACCATAAGTTTGTTTAATGAATCTGTGATTGCCCTTCTCCGTGGAAATATCTGCCCTGGTATCAATTTATAGGTAACACCTATAAGTGATATGATACGATATGTGTCTTTCACTCTCTGACTTACTCCAAGTCACGTGATTACCTCGAGACTCACCTACGGTGCTGTGAATGGCATTGTGTCCTTTTTTTCCTTGGCGAATATTCTGTCTTAGCGAGGTCCATTTTCTGCAATGTGATTCCCTGAGGGCTGAGGATTAGCTGCCCTGGGCAGCCTGACCCTGCCGGCAAGCCCTCCCCAGGTGTGCCTGGGTTGAGGTCAATATAAACAGCACTCCAGGCAGCAATAGCCCCTGCAGCTGTGCCTGACTCCATATTCTCTGCCCCGTCAGCAGTCTCGGGGCTGTGCTGGTGGGAGGGTGTGAGGGTCCACGGCTTTGTGGGTGGCCCGGTGTGAGTGGGGCTCTGCTGGACTTTCGGCAGGAGTTGCCAGGCTGCCACCTGTAAAGAAGAGGATGTGTCACCCATAACTTCCACTGGAATATCTCTCCGGGCTGAGGTGAGGAAGGAAAAAAAGGAATGGGGGCCGGGACAGGAGGGGTATCTCAGGCAGGGCAATGGAAAGCTTCCAGAAGAGCGCCCGTGGCCAGGACCATCCTGGCTGACCTGCAGGCACCAAGTTGGCCTGCGTGCCGTCGCTGGTGTGGCTCCACGGCCCTCCCTCTAGGCTTTCAAGCTTTTGTACATATTCAGGTGTTTCACCTGGGAAGGGTGGGAACAGTTCAGCAGCATCTGGCCTGGGGCTCAGCTCACGTTTACTCACAGAGGCCTGGGCACGGTCTCCCAGCTTTGCAATAAGGACTCTCCTTGCGTGGGCGGGTGGGGCTGCTGGCTGTATGGGAGATGATTCCCCACCTCTGACCAATTTCAGAATTGTTTACCACTGGAGCAAGTGCCTTGGTAGTGTTTTCCTCTGTATAACTGATAGGTTCAGTTTTTTTTTCTCTTTTGGTTCAAGTTAGATTTTATTCCTCTTTTATGTATTTATAGATATAAGCATGGAAATAATTCATTGTTATATATACATCAGTGTGAATGGAAGAACTTTTTTTCTGTTTTATTTTTACATTTTATTTTTAAAAATTTTGAAATTTAATTTTGTTTATTTTTTTATACAGTAGGTTATTATTAGTTATCTATTTTATGCATATACATGTATACAGGTCAATCCCAATCTCCCAACTCATCCCACCACCACCACCCCATGGCTTACCCCACTTTGTGTCCATACGTCTGTTCTCTACCTCTGTGTCTCTATTTCTGCCCTGCAAACCAGTTCATCTGTACCATTTTTCTAGGTTCCACATATAGGCATTAATATACAATATTTGTTTTTCTCTTTCTGACTTACTTCACTCTGTATGACAGTCTCTAGATCCATCAGCTTCTCTACAAATGACCCAGTTTCATTCCTTTTTATGGCTGAGTAATATTCCATTTTATATATGTACCACATCTTTATCCATTCGTCTGTCTGTGGGCATTTAGGTTGCTTCCATTACCTGGCTATTGTAAATAGTGCTGCAATGAACATTGTGGTGAATGTGTCTTTGTGATTTATGGTTTTCTCTGGGTATATGCCCAGAAGTGGGATTGCTGGATCCTATGGTAATTCTCTTTTTAGTTTTTTAAAGGAACCTCCATACTGTTCTCCATAGTGACTGTATCAATTTACATTCCCACCAATAGCGGAAGAGGGTTCCTTTTGTCCACACCCTCCCCAGAATTTGTTGTTTGTACATTATCTGATGATGCCGATTCTAACAGGTGTGAGGTCTTACCTCATTGTAGTTTTGATTTGCATTTCTCTAATAATTAGTGATGTTGAGCAGCTTCTCATGTGCGTCTTGGCCATCTCTGTGACTTCTTTGAAGAAACGTCTCTTTAGATCTTCTGCCCATTTTTGTATTGGGTTGTTTGTTTTATTAATATTAAGCTGCATGAGCTGTTTATATATATTGGAGATTAAACCTTTGTCCATTGATTCGTTTGTGAACGTTTTCGCCCATTCTGAGGGTTGCCTTTTTCCATTCCCGTTTTTTTAACAAAGAAAGAAAGAAAGCAAAAGAAGCAGAACACTAATGTGCGTGAAATATGCCTCTTGAAACTGTCGTTTTGAAATATGGACGTCTTTTGAATTTTTTGGTCGATATATGACCCCAGGATTTGTTTTCAGGGCAGGTGTCATTTACAGGCCTGTAATGATTTGGAATATCCACTGACCATTAGCGCTGGGATTAAAGCTGCAGTTGTGAGAAACGGCCACAAGGTGGCAGCAGTTCTCCCTTACCAAATCTGGTTACTAGGGCAGCAGAGCCTCAATGGAAGTCGCGTTCTAGATTGGAATGTAGAACGGAATGTGCCAGGAGAAAGCCCCTCAAGTGTGTCTCACTACTTCTTGTTCTTGTTTTTAATTTAATTTTTTATTTTTTTATTACAGCATGTTTGAGTACAACGTTTAGCTTGTTGTAGGTGTGCAAGAGGTGGTTCTTTGACACATATACATATGTCTGTTCTTCCTGGGATCCTTTTCCCATGTACGTTATGACAGAATGTTGAGTAGTCTTCTCTTGGTACTCCGTAGGTCTTTGGTGATTATATACGTCTACTGTGTTTGTATATGTCTGTTAACCCCAATATCGTAATGAATTCAATCCTCACACCTTTCCTTTGGTGAACCATAAGTTTGTTTAATGAATCTGTGATTGCCCTTCTCCGTGGAAATATCTGCCCTGGTATCAATTTATAGGTAACACCTATAAGTGATATGATACGATATGTGTCTTTCACTTTCTGACTTACTCCAAGTCACGTGATTACCTCGAGACTCATCTACGGTGCTGCGAATGGCATTGTGTCCTTTTTTCCCTTGGCGAATATTCTGTCTTAGCGAGGTCCATTTTCTGCAATGTGATTCCCTGAGGGCTGAGGATTAGCTGCCCTGGGCAGCCTGACCCTGCCGGCAAGCCCTCCCCAGGTGTGCCTGGGTTGAGGTCAATATAAACAGCACTCCAGGCAGCAATAGCCCCTGCAGCTGTGCCTGACTCCATATTCTCTGCCCCGTCAGCAGTCTCGGGGCTGTGCTGGTGGGAGGGTGTGAGGGTCCACGGCTTTGTGGGTGGCCCGGTGTGAGTGGGGCTCTGCTGGACTTTCGGCAGGAGTTGCCAGGCTGCCACCTGTAAAGAAGAGGATGTGTCACCCATAACTTCCACTGGAATATCTCTCCGGGCTGAGGTGAGGAAGGAAAAAAAGGAATGGGGGCCGGGACAGGAGGGGTATCTCAGGCAGGGCAATGGAAAGCTTCCAGAAGAGCGCCCGTGGCCAGGACCATCCTGGCTGACCTGCAGGCACCAAGTTGGCCTGCGTGCCGTCGCTGGTGTGGCTCCACGGCCCTCCCTCTAGGCTTTCAAGCTTTTGTACATATTCAGGTGTTTCACCTGGGAAGGGTGGGAACAGTTCAGCAGCATCTGGCCTGGGGCTCAGCTCACGTTTACTCACAGAGGCCTGGGCACGGTCTCCCAGCTTTGCAATAAGGACTCTCCTTGCGTGGGCGGGTGGGGCTGCTGGCTGTATGGGAGATGATTCCCCACCTCTGACCAATTTCAGAATTGTTTACCACTGGAGCAAGTGCCTTGGTAGTGTTTTCCTCTGTATAACTGATAGGTTCAGTTTTTTTTTCTCTTTTGGTTCAAGTTAGATTTTATTCCTCTTTTATGTATTTATAGATATAAGCATGGAAATAATTCATTGTTATATATACATCAGTGTGAATGGAAGAACTTTTTTTCTGTTTTATTTTTACATTTTATTTTTAAAAATTTTGAAATTTAATTTTGTTTATTTTTTTATACAGTAGGTTATTATTAGTTATCTATTTTATGCATATACATGTATACAGGTCAATCCCAATCTCCCAACTCATCCCACCACCACCACCCCATGGCTTACCCCACTTTGTGTCCATACGTCTGTTCTCTACCTCTGTGTCTCTATTTCTGCCCTGCAAACCAGTTCATCTGTACCATTTTTCTAGGTTCCACATATAGGCATTAATATACAATATTTGTTTTTCTCTTTCTGACTTACTTCACTCTGTATGACAGTCTCTAGATCCATCAGCTTCTCTACAAATGACCCAGTTTCATTCCTTTTTATGGCTGAGTAATATTCCATTTTATATATGTACCACATCTTTATCCATTCGTCTGTCTGTGGGCATTTAGGTTGCTTCCATTACCTGGCTATTGTAAATAGTGCTGCAATGAACATTGTGGTGAATGTGTCTTTGTGATTTATGGTTTTCTCTGGGTATATGCCCAGAAGTGGGATTGCTGGATCCTATGGTAATTCTCTTTTTAGTTTTTTAAAGGAACCTCCATACTGTTCTCCATAGTGACTGTATCAATTTACATTCCCACCAATAGCGGAAGAGGGTTCCTTTTGTCCACACCCTCCCCAGAATTTGTTGTTTGTACATTATCTGATGATGCCGATTCTAACAGGTGTGAGGTCTTACCTCATTGTAGTTTTGATTTGCATTTCTCTAATAATTAGTGATGTTGAGCAGCTTCTCATGTGCGTCTTGGCCATCTCTGTGACTTCTTTGAAGAAACGTCTCTTTAGATCTTCTGCCCATTTTTGTATTGGGTTGTTTGTTTTATTAATATTAAGCTGCATGAGCTGTTTATATATATTGGAGATTAAACCTTTGTCCATTGATTCGTTTGTGAACGTTTTCGCCCATTCTGAGGGTTGCCTTTTTCCATTCCCGTTTTTTTAACAAAGAAAGAAAGAAAGCAAAAGAAGCAGAACACTAATGTGCGTGAAATATGCCTCTTGAAACTGTCGTTTTGAAATATGGACGTCTTTTGAATTTTTTGGTCGATATATGACCCCAGGATTTGTTTTCAGGGCAGGTGTCATTTACAGGCCTGTAATGATTTGGAATATCCACTGACCATTAGCGCTGGGATTAAAGCTGCTGTTGTGAGAAATGGCCACAAGGTGGCAGCAGTTCTCCCTTACCAAATCTGGTTACTAGGGCAGCAGAGCCTCAATGGAAGTCGCGTTCTAGATTGGAATGTAGAACGGAATGTGCCAGGAGAAGGCCCCTCAAGTGTGTCTCACTACTTCTTGTTCTTGTTTTTAATTTAATTTTTTATTTTTTATTACAGCATGTTTGAGTACAACGTTTAGCTTGTTGTATGTGTGCCAGAGGTGGTTCTTTGACACATATACATATGTCTGTTCTTACTGGGATCCTTTTCCCATGTACGTTATGACAGAATGTTGAGTAGTCTTCTCTTGGTACTCCGTAGGTCTTTGGTGATTATATACGTCTACTGTGTTTGTATATGTCTGTTAACCCCAATATCGTAATGAATTCAATCCTCACACCTTTCCTTTGGTGAACCATAAGTTTGTTTAATGAATCTGTGATTGCCCTTCTCCGTGGAAATATCTGCCCTGGTATCAATTTATAGGTAACACCTATAAGTGATATGATACGATATGTGTCTTTCACTCTCTGACTTAATCCAAGTCACGTGATTACCTCGAGACTCATCTACGGTGCTGCGAATGGCATTGTGTCCTTTTTTTCCTTGGCGAATATTCTGTCTTAGCGAGGTCCATTTTCTGCAATGTGATTCCCTGAGGGCTGAGGATTAGCTGCCCTGGGCAGCCTGACCCTGCCGGCAAGACCTCCCCAGGTGTGCCTGGGTTGAGGTCAATATAAACAGCACTCCAGGCAGCAATAGCCCCTGCAGCTGTGCCTGACTCCATATTCTCTGCCCCGTCAGCAGTCTCGGGGCTGTGCTGGTGGGAGGGTGGGAGGGTCCACGGCTTTGTGGGTGGCCCGGTGTGAGTGGGGCTCTGCTGGACTTTCGGCAGGAGTTGCCAGGCTGCCACCTGTAAAGAAGAGGATGTGTCACCCATAACTTCCACTGGAATATCTCTCCGGGCTGAGGTGTGGAAGGGAAAAAAGAGTGGGGGCCGGGACAGGAGGGGTATCTCAGGCAGGGCAATGGAAAGCTTCCAGAAGAGCGCCCGTGGCCAGGACCATCCTGGCTGACCTGCAGGCACCAAGTTGGCCTGCGTGCTGTCGCTGGTGTGGCTCCACGGCCCTTCCTCTAGGCTTTCAAGCCCTTGTACATATTCAGGTGTTTCACCTGGGAAGGGTGGGAACAGTTCAGCAGCATCTGGCCTGGGGCTCAGCTCACGTTTACTCACAGAGGCCTGGGCACGGTCCCCCAGCTTTGCAATAAGGACGCTCCTTGCGTGGGCGGGTGGGGCTGCTGGCTGTATGGGAGATGATTCCCCACCTCTGACCAATTTCAGAATTGTTTACCACTGGAGCAAGTGCCTTGGTAGTGTTTTCCTCTGTATAACGGTTAGGTTCAATTTTTTTTTTTTCTTTTTTGGTTCAAGTTAGATTTTATTCCTCTTTTATGTATTTATAGATATAAGCATGGAAATAATTCATTGTTATATATACATCAGTGTGAATGGAAGAACTTTTTTTCTGTTTTATTTTTACATTTTATTTTTAAAAATTTTGAAATTTAATTTTGTTTATTTTTTTATACAGTAGGTTATTATTAGTTATTTATTTTATGCATATACATGTATACAGGTCAATCCCAATCTCCCAACTCATCCCACCACCACCACCCCATGGCTTCCCCCACTTTGTGTCCATACGTCTGTTCTCTACCTCTGTGTCTCTATTTCTGCCCTGCAAACCAGTTCATCTGTACCATTTTTCTAGGTTCCACATATAGGCATTAATATACAATATTTGTTTTTCTCTTTCTGACTTACTTCACTCTGTATGACAGTCTCTAGATCCATCAACTTCTCTACAAATGACCCAGTTTCATTCCTTTTTATGGCTGAGTAATATTCCATTTTATATATGTACCACATCTTTATCCATTCGTCTGTCTGTGGGCATTTAGGTTGCTTCCATTACCTGGCTATTGTAAATAGTGCTGCAATGAACATTGTGGTGAATGTGTCTTTGTGATTTATGGTTTTCTCTGGGTATATGCCCAGAAGTGGGATTGCTGGATCCTATGGTAATTCTCTTTATAGTTTTTTAAAGGAACCTCCATACTGTTCTCCATAGTGACTGTATCAATTTACATTCCCACCAATAGCGGAAGAGGGTTCCTTTTGTCCACACCCTCCCCAGAATTTGTTGTTTGTACATTATCTGATGATGCCGATTCTAACAGGTGTGAGGTCTTACCTCATTGTAGTTTTGATTTGCATTTCTCTAATAATTAGTGATGTTGAGCAGCTTCTCATGTGCGTCTTGGCCATCTCTGTGTCTTCTTTGAAGAAACGTCTCTTTAGATCTTCTGCCCATTTTTGTATTGGGTTGTTTGTTTTATTAATATTAAGCTGCATGAGCTGTTTATATATATTGGAGATTAAACCTTTGTCCATTGATTCGTTTGTGAACGTTTTCGCCCATTCTGAGGGTTGCCTTTTTCCATTCCCGTTTTTTTAACAAAGAAAGAAAGAAAGCAAAAGAAGCAGAACACTAATGTGCGTGAAATATGCCTCTTGAAACTGTCGTTTTGAAATATGGGTGTCTTTTGAATTTTTTGGTCGATATATGACCCCAGGATTTGTTTTCAGGGCAGGTGTCATTTACAGGCCTGTAATGATTTGGAATATCCACTGACCATTAGCGCTGGGATTAAAGCTGCAGTTGTGAGAAACGGCCACAAGGTGGCAGCAGTTCTCCCTTACCAAATCTGGTTACTAGGGCAGCAGAGCCTCAATGGAAGTCGCGTTCTAGATTGGAATGTAGAACGGAATGTGCCAGGAGAAGGCCCCTCAAGTGTGTCTCACTACTTCTTGTTCTTGTTTTTAATTTAATTTTTTATTTTTTTATTACAGCATGTTTGAGTACAACGTTTAGCTTGTTGTAGGTGTGCCAGAGGTGGTTCTTTGACACATATACATATGTCTGTTCTTCCTGGGATCCTTTTCCCATGTACGTTATGACAGAATGTTGAGTAGTCTTCTCTTGGTACTCCATAGGTCTTTGGTGATTATATACGTCTACTGTGTTTGTATATGTTTGTTAACCCCAATATCGTAATGAATTCAATCCTCACACCTTTCCTTTGGTGAACCATAAGTTTGTTTAATGAATCTGTGATTGCCCTTCTCCGTGGAAATATCTGCCCTGGTATCAATTTATAGGTAACACCTATAAGTGATATGATACGATATGTGTCTTTCACTCTCTGACTTACTCCAAGTCACGTGATTACCTCGAGACTCATCTACGGTGCTGCGAATGGCATTGTGTCCTTTTTTTCCTTGGCGAATATTCTGTCTTAGCGAGGTCCATTTTCTGCAATGTGATTCCCTGAGGGCTGAGGATTAGCTGCCCTGGGCAGCCTGACCCTGCCGGCAAGCCCTCCCCAGGTGTGCCTGGGTTGAGGTCAATATAAACAGCACTCCAGGCAGCAAAAGCCCCTGCAGCTGTGCCTGACTCCATATTCTCTGCACCATCAGCAGTCTCTGGGCTGTGCTGGTGGGAGGGTGTGAGGGTCCACGGCTTTTTGGGTGGCCCGGTGTGAGTGGGGCTCTGCTGGATTTTCGGCCGGAGTTGCCAGGCTGCCATCTGTAAAGAAGAGGATGTGTCACCCATAACTTCCACTGGAATATCTCTCCGGGCTGAGGTGAGGAAGGAAAAAAAGGAGTGGGGGCCGGGACAGGAGGGGTATCTCAGGCAGGGCAATGGAAAGCTTCCAGAAGAGCGCCCGTGGCCAGGACCATCCTGGCTGACCTGCAGGCACCAAGTTGGCCTGCGTGCTGTCGCTGGTGTGCCTACATGGCCCTTCCTCTAGGCTTTCAAGCCCTTGTACATATTCAGGGGTTTCACCTGGGAAGGGTGGGAACAGTTCAGCAGCAGCTGCCCTGGGGCTCAGCTCACGTTTACTCACAGAGGCCTAGGCACGGTCCCCCAGCTTTGCAATAAGGACGCTCCTTGCGTGGGCAGGCGGGGCTGCTGGCTGTATGGGAGATGATTCCCCACATCTGACCAATTTTAGAATTGTTTATCACTGTAGCAAGTGCCTTGTTAGTGTTTTCCTCTGTATAACTGTTAGGTTCAGTTTTTTTTCTTTTTTGGTTCAAGTTAGATTTTATTCCTCTTTTATGTATTTATGGATATAAGCATGGAAATAATTCATTCTTATAAATACATCAGTGTGAATGGAAGAATTTTTTTTCAGTATTATTTTTACATTTTATTTTTAAAAATTTGAAATTTAATTTTATTTATTTTTTTATACAGTAGTTTATTATTAGTTATCTATTTTATGCATAAACATGTATACAGGTCAATCCCAATCTCCCAACTCATACCACCACCACCACCACATGGCTTCCCCCACTTTGTGTCCATACGTTTGTTCTCTACCTCTGTGTCTCTATTTCTGCCCTGCAAACCAGTTCATCTGTACCATTTTTCTAGGTTCCACATATAGGCATTAATATACAATATTTGTTTTTCTCTTTCTGACTTACTTCACTCTGCATGACAGTCTCTAGATCCATCAACTTCTCTACAAATGACCGTTTCATTCCTTTTTATGGCTGAGTAATATTCCATTTTATATATGTACCACATCTTTATCCATTCGTCTGTCTGTGGCCATTTAGGTTGCTTCCATTACCTCTCTATTGATAATAGTGCTGCAATGAACATTGTGGTGAATGTGTCTTTGTGATTTATGGTTTTCTCTGGGTATATGCCCAGAAGTGGGATTGCTGGATCCTGTGCTAATTCTCTTTTTAGTTTTTTAAAGGAACCTCCATACTGTTCTCCATAGTGACTGTATCAATTTACATTTCCACCAATAGCGGAAGAGGGTTCCTTTTGTCCACACCCTCCCCAGAATTTGTTGTTTGTAGATTATATGATGATGCCGATTCTAACAGGTGTGAAGTCTTACCTCATTGTAGTTTTGATTTGCATTTCTCTAATAATTAGTGATGTTGAGCAGCTTTTCATGTGCGTCTTGGCCATCTCTGTGTCTTCTTTGAAGAAACGTCTCTTTAGATCTTCTGCCCATTTTTGTATTGGGTTGTTTGTTTTATTAATATTAAGCTGCATGAGCTGTTTATATATATTGGAGATTAAACCTTTGTCCATTGATTCGTTTGTTAACGTTTTCGCCCATTCTGAGGGTTGCCTTTTTCCATTCCCGTTTTTTTAACAATGAAAGAAAGAAAGCAAAAGAAGCAGAACACTAATGTGCGTGAAATATGCCTCTTGAAACTGTCGTTTTGAAATATGGACGTCTTTTGAATTTTTTGGTCGATATATGACCCCAGGATTTGTTTTCAGGGCAGGTGTCATTTACAGGCCTGTAATGATTTGGAATATCCACTGACCATTAGCGCTGGGATTAAAGCTGCTGTTGTGTGAAACGGCCACAAGGTGGCAGCAGTTCTTCCTTACCAAATATGGTTACTAGGGCAGCAGAGCCTCAATGGAAGTCGCGTTCTAGATTGGAATGTAGAACGGAATGTGCCAGGAGAAAGCCCCTCAAGTTTGTCTCACTACTTCTTGTTCGTGTTTTTAATTTAATTTTTTATTTTTTATTACAGCAAGTTTGAGTACAACGTTTAGCTTGTTGTAGGTGTGCAAGAGGTGGTTCTTTTACACATATACATATGTCTGTTCTCCCTGGGATCCTTTTCCCATGTACGTTATGACAGAATGTTGAGTAGTCTTCTCTTGGTACTCCGTAGGTCTTTGGTGATTATATACGTCTACTGTGTTTGTATATGTCTGTTAACCCCAATATCGTAATGAATTCAATCCTCACACCTTTCCTTTGGTGAACCATAAGTTTGTTTAATGAATCTGTGATTGCCCTTCTCCGTGGAAATATCTGCCCTGGTATCAATTTATAGGTAACACCTATAAGTGATATGATATGATATGTGTCTTTCCCTTTCTGACTTACTCCAAGTCACGTGATTACCTCTAGACTCATCTATGGTGCTGCAAATGGCATTGTGTCCATTTTTTCCTTGGCGAATATGCTGTCTTAGCGAGGTCCATTTTCTGCAATGTGATTCCCTGAGGGCTGAGGATTAGCTGACCTGGGCAGCCTGACCCTGCCGGCAAGCCCTCCCCAGGTGTGCCTGGGTTGAGGTCTATATAAACAGCACTCCAGGCAGCAAAAGCCCCTGCAGCTGTGCCTGACTCCATATTCTCTGCCCCGTCAGCAGTCTCGGGGCTGTGCTGGTGGGAGGGTGTGAGGGTCCACGGCTCTGTGGGTGGCCCGGTGTGAGTGGGGCTCTGCTGGACTTTCGGCAGGAGTTGCCAGGCTGCCACCTGTAAAGGAGAGGATGTGTCACCCATAACTTCCACTGGAATATCTCAGCGGGGTGAGGTGAGGAAGGAAAAAAAGGAGTGGGGGCCGGGACAGGAGGGGTATCTCAGGCAGGGCAATGGAAAGCTTCCAGAAGAGCGCCCGTGGCCAGGACCATCCTGGCTGACCTGCAGGAACCAAGTTGGCCTGCGTGCTGTCGCTGGTGTGGCTCCACGGCCCTTCCTCTAGGCTTTCAAGCCCTTGTACATATTCAGGTGTTTCACCTGGGAAGGATGGGAACAGTTCAGCAGCAGCTGGCCTGGGGCTCAGCTCACGTTTACTCACAGAGGCCTCGGCACTGTCCCCCAGCTTTGCAATAAGGACGCTCCTTGCGTGGGCGGGCGGGGCTGCGGGCTGTATGGGAGATGATTCCCCCCCTTGACCAATTTCAGAATTGTTTACCACTGGAGCAAGTGCCTTGGTAGTGTTTTCCTCTGTATAACTGTTAGGTTCAGTTTTTTTTTTCTTTCTTGGTTCAAGTTAGATTTTATTCCTCTTTTATGTATTTATGGATATAAGCATGGAAATAATTCATTCTTATAAATACATCAGTGTGAATGGAAGACCTTTTTTTTCTGTATTTTTTTTATATTTTATTTTTAAAAAATTTGAAATTTAATTTTATTTATTTTTTTATACAGTAGGTTATTATTAGTTATCTATTTTATGCATAAACATGTATACAGGTCAATCCCAATCTCCCAACTCATCCCACCACCACCACCCCATGGCTTCCCCCACTTTGTGTCCATACGTTTTTTCTCTACCTCTGTGTCTCTATTTCTGCCCTGCAAACCAGTTCATCTGTACCATTTTTCTAGGTTCCACATATAGGCCATAATATACAATATTTGTTTTTCTCTTTCTGACTTACTTCACTCTGCATGACAGTCTCTAGATCCATCAACTTCTCTACAAATGACCCAGTTTCATTCCATTTTATGGCTGAGTAATATTCCATTTTATATATGTACCACATCTTTATCCATTCCTCTGTCTGTGGGCATTTAGGTTGCTTCCATTACCTGGGTATTGTAAATAGTGCTGCAATGAACATTGTGGTGAATGTGTCTTTGTGATTTATGGTTTTCTCTGGGTATATGCCCAGAAGTGGGATTGCTGGATCCTATGGTAATTCTCCTTTTAGTTTTTTAAAGGAACCTCCATACTGTTCTCCATAGTGACTGTATCAATTTACATTCCCACCAATAGCGGAAGAGGGTTCCTTTTGTCCACACCCTCCCCAGAATTTGTTGTTTGTACATTATCTGATGATGCCGATTCTAACAGGTGTGAGGTCTTACCTCATTGTAGTTTTGATTTGCATTTCTCTAATAATTAGTGATGTTGAGCAGCTTTTCATGTGCGTCTTGGCCATCTCTGTGTCTTCTTTGAAGAAACGTCTCTTTAGATCTTCGGCCCATTTTTGTATTGGGTTGTTTGTTTTATTAATATTAAGCTGCATGAGCTGTTTATATATATTGGAGATTAAACCTTTGTCCATTGATTCGTTTGTGAACGTTTTCGCCCATTCTGAGGGTTGCCTTTTTCCATTCCCGTTTTTTTAACAAAGAAAGAAAGAAAGCAAAAGAAGCAGAACACTAATGTGCGTGAAATATGCCTCTTGAAACTGTCGTTTTGAAATATGGACGTCTTTTGAATTTTTTGGTCGATATATGACCCCAGGATTTGTTTTCAGGGCAGGTGTCATTTACAGGCCTGTAATGATTTGGAATATCCACTGACCATTAGCGCTGGGATTAAAGCTGCTGTTGTGTGAAACGGCCACAAGGTGGCAGCAGTTCTCCCTTACCAAATCTGGTTACTAGGGCAGCAGAGCCTCAATGGAAGTCGCGTTCTAGATTGGAATGTAGAACGGAATGTGCCAGGAGAAAGCCCCTCAAGTTTGTCTCACTACTTCTTGTTCGTGTTTTTAATTTAATTTTTTATTTTTTATTACCGCAAGTTTGAGTACAACGTTTAGCTTGTTGTAGGTGTGCAGGAGGTGGTACTTTTACACATATACATATGTCTGTTCTCCCTGGGATCCTTTTCCCATGTACGTTATGACAGAATGTTGAGTAGTCTTCTCTTGGTACTCCGTAGGTCTTTGGTGATTATATACGTCTACTGTGTTTGTATATGTCTGTTAACCCCGATATCGTAATGAATTCAATCCTCACACCTTTCCTTTGGTGAACCATAAGTTTGTTTAATGAATCTGTGATTGCCCTTCTCCGTGGAAATATCTGCCCTGGTATCAATTTATAGGTAACACCTATAAGTGATATGATATGATATGTGTCTTTCACTTTCTGACTTACTCCAAGTCACGTGATTACCTCTAGACTCATCTACGGTGCTGCAACTGGCATTGTGTCCTTTTTTTCCTTGGCCAATATTGTCTCTTAGCGAGGTCCATTTTCTGCAATGTGATTCCCTGAGGGCTGAGGATTAGCTGCCCTGGGCAGCCTGACCCTGCCGGCAAGCCCTCCCCAGGTGTGCCTGGGTTGAGGTCAATATAAACAGCACTCCAGGCAGCAATAGCCCCTGCAGCTGTGCCTGACTCCTTATTCTCTGCATCATCAGCAGTCTCGGGGCTGTGCTGGTGGGAGGGTGTGAGGGTTCACGGCTTTGTTGTTTGCCCGGCGTGAGTGGGGCTCTGCTGGATTTTCGGCAGGAGTTGCCAGGCTGCCACCTGTAAAGAAGAGGATGTGTCACCCATAACTTCCACTGGAATATCTCTCCGGGCTGAGGTGAGGAAGGAAAAAAAGGAGTGGGGTCCGGGACAGGAGGGGTATCTCAGGCAGGGCAATGGAAAGCTTCCAGAAGAGCGCCCGTGGCCAGGACCATCCTGGCTGACCTGCAGGCACCAAGTTGGCCTGCGTGCTGTCGCTGGTGTGGCTCCACGGCCCTTCCTCTAGGCTTTCAAGCCCTTGTACATATTCAGGTGTTTCACCTGGGAAGGGTGGGAACAGTTCAGCAGCAGCTGGCCTGGGGCTCAGCTCACGTTTACTCACAGATGCCTCGGCACGGTCCCCCAGCTTTGCAATAAGGACGCTCCTTGCGTGGGGGGGCGGGGCTGCTGGCTGTATGGGAGATGATTCCCCACCTCTGACCAATTTCAGAATTGTTTACCACTGGAACAAGTGCCTTGGTAGTGTTTTCCTCTGTATAACTGTTAGGTTCAGTTTTTTTTTTTTTTTTTGGTTCAAGTTAGATTTTATTCCTCTTTTATGTATTTATGGATATAAGCATGGAAATAATTCATTCTTATAAATTCATCAGTGTGAATGGAAGAACTTTTTTTTCTGTATTATTTTTAGATTTTATTTTTAAAAAATTTGAAATTTAATTTTATTTATTTTTTTACAGTAGGTTATTATTAGTTATCTATTTTATGCATAAACATGTATACAGGCCAATCCCAATCTCCCAACTCATCCCACCACCACCACCCCATGGCTTCCCCCACTTTGTGTCCATACGTTTGTTCTCTACCTCTGTGTCTCTATTTCTGCCCTGCAAACCAGTTCATCTGTACCATTTTTTTAGGTTCCACATATAGGCATTAATATACAATATTTGTTTTTCCCTTTCAGACTTACTTCACTCTGCATGACAGTCTCTAGATCCATCAACTTCTCTACAAATGACCGTTTCATTCCTTTTTATTTCTGAGTAATATTCCATTTTATATATGTACCACATCTTTATCCATTCGTCTGTCTGTGGCCATTTAGGTTGCTTCCATTACCTGGCTATTGTAAATAGTGCTGCAATGAACATTGTGGTGAATGTGTCTTTGTGATTTATGGTTTTCTCTGGGTATATGCCCAGAAGTGGGATTGCTGGATCCTATGGTAATTCTCTTTTTAGTTTTTTAAAGGAACCTCCATACTGTTCTCCATAGTGACTGTATCAATTTACATTCCCACCAATAGCGGAAGAGGGTTCCTTTTGTCCACACCCTCCCCAGAATTTGTTGTTTGTACATTATCTGATGATGCCGATTCTAACAGGTGTGAGGTCTTACCTCATTGTAGTTTTGATTTGCATTTCTCTAATAATTAGTGATGTTGAGCAGCTTTTCATGTGCGTCTTGGCCATCTCTGTGTCTTCTTTGAAGAAACGTCTCTTTAGATCTTCGGCCCATTTTTGTATTGGGTTGTTTGTTTTATTAATATTAAGCTGCATGAGCTGTTTATATATATTGGAGATTAAACCTTTGTCCATTGATTCGTTTGTGAACGTTTTCGCCCATTCTGAGGGTTGCCTTTTTCCATTCCCGTTTTTTTAACAAAGAAAGAAAGAAAGCAAAAGAAGCAGAACACTAATGTGCGTGAAATATGCCTCTTGAAACTGTCGTTTTGAAATATGGACGTCTTTTGAATTTTTTGGTCGATATATGACCCCAGGATTTGTTTTCAGGGCAGGTGTCATTTACAGGCCTGTAATGATTTGGAATATCCACTGACCATTAGCGCTGGGATTAAAGCTGCTGTTGTGTGAAACGGCCACAAGGTGGCAGCAGTTCTCCCTTACCAAATCTGGTTACTAGGGCAGCAGAGCCTCAATGGAAGAAGCCTTCTAGATTGGAATGTAGAACGGAATGTGCCAGGAGAAAGCCCCTCAAGTTTGTCTCACTACTTCTTGTTCGTGTTTTTAATTTATTTTTTTATTTTTTATTACAGCAAGTTTGAGTACAACGTTTAGCTTGTTGTAGGTGTGCAAGAGGTGGTTCTTTTACACATATACATATGTCTGTTCTTCCTGGGAACCTTTTCCCATGTACGTTATGACAGAATGTTGAGTAGTCTTCTCTTGGTACTCCGTAGGTCTTTGGTGATTATATACGTCTACTGTGTTTGTATATGTCTGTTAACCCCAATATTGTAATGAATTCAATCCTCACACCTTTCCTTTGGTGAAACATAAGTTTGTTTAATGAATCTGTGATTGCCCTTCTCCGTGGAAATATCTGCCCTGGTATCAATTTATAGGTAATACCTATAAGTGATATGATATGATATGTTTCTTTCACTTTCAGACTTACTCCAAGTCACGTGATTACCTGTAGAATCATCTACGGGGCTGCAAATGGCATTGTGTCCTTTTTTTCCTTGGCCAATATTCTGTCTTAGCGAGGTCCATTTTCTGCAATGTGATTCCCTGAGGTCTGAGGATTAGCTGACCTGGCCAGCCTGACCGTGCCGGCAAGCCCTCCCGAGGTGTGCCTGGGGTGAGGTCAATATAAACAGCACTCCAGGCAGCAATAGCCCCTGCAGCTGTGCCTGACTCCATATTCTCTGCACCATCAGCAGTCTCTGGGCTGTGCTGGTGGGAGGGTGTGAGGGTCCACGGCTTTGTGGTTGGTCCGGTGTGAGTGGGGCTCTGCTGGATTTTCGGCAGGAGTTGCCAGGCTGCCACCTGTAAAGAAGAGGATGTGTCACCCATAACTTCCACTGGAATATCTTTCCGGGCTTAGGTGAGGAAGGAAAAAAAGGAGTGGGGGCCAGGACAGGAGGGGTATCTCAGGCAGGGCAATGGAAAGCTTCCAGAAGAGCGCCCGTGGCCAGGACCATCCTGGCTGACCTGCAGGCACCAAGTTGGCCTGCGGGCTGTCGCTGGTGTGCCTCCACGGCCCTTCCTCTAGGCTTTCAAGCCCTTGTACATATTCAGGTGTTTCACCTGGGAAGGGTGGGAACAGTTCAGCAGCAGCTGGCCTGGGGCTCAGCTCACGTTTACTCACAGAGGCCTGGGCCCGGTCCCCCAGCTTTGCAATAAGGACGCTCCTTGCGTGGGTGGGCGTGGCTGCTGGCTGTATGGGAGATGATTCCCCACCTCTGACCAATTTCAGAATTGTTTACCACTGGAGCAAGTGCCTTGGTAGTGTTTTCCTCTGTATAACTGTTAGGTTCATTTTTTTTTCTTTTTTGGTTCAAGTTAGATTTTATTCCTCTTTTATGTATTTATGGATATAAGCATGGAAATAATTCATTCTTATAAATACATCAGTGTGAATGGAAGAACATTTTTTTCTGTTTTATTTTTACATTTTATTTTTAAAATTTTTGAAATTTAATTTTATTTATTTTTTTTATACAGTAGGTTATTATTAGTTATCTATTTTATGCATAAACATGTATACAGGTCAATCCCAATCTCCCAACTCATCCCACCACCACCACCCCATGGCTTCCCCCACTTTGTGTCCATACGTTTGTTCTCTACCTCTGTGTCTCTATTTCTGCCCTGCAAACCAGTTCATCTGTACCATTTTTCTAGGTTCCACATATAGGCATTAATATACAATATTTGTTTTTCTCTTTCTGACTTACTTCACTCTGCATGACAGTCTCTAGATCCATCAACTTCCCTACAAATGACCCAGTTTCATTCCTTTTTATGGCTGAGTAATATTCCATTTTATATATGTACCACATCTTTATCCATTCGTCTGTCTGTGGCCACTTAGGTTGCTTCCATTACCTGGCTATTGTAAATAGTGTTGCAATGAACATTGTGGTGAATGTGTCATTGTGATTTATGGTTTTCTCTGGGTATATGCCCAGAAGTGGGATTGCTGGATCCTATGGTAATTCTCCTTTTAGTTTTTTAAAGGAACCTCCATACTGTTCTCCATAGTGACTGTATCAATTTACATTTCCACCAATAGCGGAAGAGGGTTCCTTTTGTCCACACCCTCCCCAGAATTTGTTGTTTGTACATTATCTGATGATGCCGATTCTAACAGGTGTGAGGTCTTACCTCATTGTAGTTTTGATTTGCATTTCTCTAATAATTAGTGATGTTGAGCAGCTTTTCAAGTGCGTCTTGGCCATCTCTGTGTCTTCTTTGAAGAAACGTCTCTTTAGATCTTCTGCCCATTTTTGTATTGGGTTGTTTGTTTTATTAATATTAAGCTGCATGAGCTGTTTATATATATTGGAGATTAAACCTTTGTCCATTGATTCGTTTGTGAACGTTTTCGCCCATTCTGAGGGTTGCCTTTTTCCATTCCCGTTTTTTTAACAAAGAAAGAAAGAAAGCAAAAGAAGCAGAACACTAATGTGCGTGAAATATGCCTCTTGAAACTGTCGTTTTGAAATATGGACGTCTTCTGAATTTTTTGGTCGATATATGACCCCAGGATTTCTTTTCCGGGCAGGTGTCATTTACAGGCCTGTAATGATTTGGAATATCCACTGACCATTAGCGCTGGGATTAAAGCTGCTGTTGTGTGAAACGGCCACAAGGTGAAAGCAGTTCTCCCTTACCAAATCTGGTTACTAGGGCAGCAGAGCCTCAATGGAAGTCGCGTTCTAGATTGGAATGTAGAACGGAATGTGCCAGGAGAAAGCCCCTCAAGTTTGTCTCACTACTTCTTGTTCGTGTTTTTAATTTAATTTTTTATTTTTTATTACAGCAAGTTTGAGTACAACGTTTAGCTTGTTGTAGGTGTGCAAGAGGTGGTTCTTTTACACATATACATATGTCTGTTCTCTCTGGGATCCTTTTCCCGTGTACGTTATGACAGAATGTTGAGTAGTCTTCTCTTGGTACTCCGTAGGTCTTTGGTGATTATATACGTCTACTGTGTTTGTATATGTCTGTTAACCCCAATATCGTAATGAATTCAATCCTCACACCTTTCCTTTGGTGAACCATAAGTTTGTTTAATGAATCTGTGATTGCCCTTCTCCGTGGAAATATCTGCCCTGGTATCAATTTATAGGTAACACCTATAAGTGATATGATATGATATGTGTCTTTCACTTTCTGACTTACTCCAAGTCACGTGATTACCTCTATACTCATCTACGGTGCTGCAAATGGCATTGTGTCCTTTTTTTCCTTGGCGAATATTCTGTCTTAGCGAGGTCCATTTTCTGCAATGTGATTCCCTGAGGGCTGAGGATTAGCTGACCTGGGCAGCCTGACCCTGCCGGCAAGCCCTCCCCAGGTGTGCCTGGGTTGAGGTCAATATAAACAGCACTCCAGGCAGCAATAGCCCCTGCAGCTGTGCCTGACTCCATATTCTCTGCACCATCAGAAATCTCGGGGCTGTGCTGGTGGTAGGGTGTGAGGGTTCACGGCTTTGTTGGTGGCCCGGTGTGAGTGGGGCTCTGCTGGATTTTCGGCAGGAGTTGCCAGTCTGCCACCTGTAAACAAGAGGATGTGTCACCCATAACTTCCAAAGGAATATCTCTCCGGGCTGAGGTGAGGAAGGAAAAAAAGGATTGGGGGCCGGGACAGGAGGGGTATCTCAGGCAGGGCAATGGAAAGCTTCCAGAAGAGCGCCCGTGGCCAGGACCATCCTGGCTGACCTGCAGGCACCAAGTTGGCCTGCGTGCTGTCGCTGGTGTGCCTCCACGGCCCTTCCTCTAGGCTTTCAAGCCCTTGTACATATTCAGGTGTTTCACCTGGGAAGGGTGGGAACAGTTCAGCAGCAGCTGGCCTGGGGCTCAGCTCACGTTTACTCACAGAGGCCTCGGCACGGTCCCCCAGCTTTGCAATAAGGACGCTCCTTGCGTGGGCGGGCGGGGCTGCTGGCTGTATGGGAGATGATTCCCTACCTCTGACCAATTTCAGAATTGTTTACCACTGGAACAAGTGCCTTGGTAGTGTTTTCCTCTGTATAACTCTTAGGTTCAGTTTTTTTTTTTTTGGTTCAAGTTAGATTTTATTCCTCTTTTATGTATTTATGGATATAAGCATGGAAATAATTCATTCTTATAAATACATCACTGTGAATGGAAGAACTTTTTTTCTGTATTATTTTTACATTTTATTTTTAAAAAATTTGAAATTTAATTTTATTATTTTTTACAGTAGGTTATTATTAGTTATCTATTTTATGCATAAACATGTATACAGGCCAATCCCAATCTCCCAACTCATCCCACCACCACCACCCCATGGCTTCCCCCACTTTGTGTCCATACGTTTCTTCTCTACCTCTGTGTCTCTATTTCTGCCCTGCAAACCAGTTCATCTGTACCATTTTTCTAGGTTCCACATATAGGCATTAATATACAATATTTGTTTTTCTCTTTCTGACTTACTTCACTCTGCATGACAGTCTCTAGATCCATCAACTTCTCTACAAATGACCGTTTCATTCCTTTTTATGGCTGAGTAATATTCCATTTTATATATGTACCACATCTTTATCCATTCGTCTGTCTGTGGCCATTTAGGTTGCTTCCATTACCTGGCTATTGATAATAGTGCTGCAATGAACATTGTGGTGAATGTGTCTTTGTGATTTATGGTTTTCTCTGGGTATATGCCCAGAAGTGGGATTGCTGGATCCCGTGCTAATTCTCTTTTTAGTTTTTTAAAGGAACCTCCATACCGTTCTCCATAGTGACTGTATCAATTTACATTTCCACCAATAGCGGAAGAGGGTTCCTTTTGTCCACACCCTCCCCAGAATTGGTTGTTTGTAGATTATCTGATGATGCCGATTCTAACAGGTGTGAGGTCTTACCTCATTGTAGTTTTGATTTGCATTTCTCTAATAATTAGTGATGTTGAGCAGCTTTTCATGTGCGTCTTGGCCATCTCTGTGTCTTCTTTGAAGAAACGTCTCTTTAGATCTTCTGCCCATTTTTGTATTGGGTTGTTTGTTTTATTAATATTAAGCTGCATGAGCTGTTTATATATATTGGAGATTAAACCTTTGTCCATTGATTCGTTTGTGAACGTTTTCGCCCATTCTGAGGGTTGCCTTTTTCCATTCCCGTTTTTTTAACAAAGAAAGAAAGAAAGCAAAAGAAGCAGAACACTAATGTGCGTGAAATATGCCTCTTGAAACTGTCGTTTTGAAATATGGACGTCTTTTGAATTTTTTGGTCGATATATGACCCCAGGATTTGTTTTCAGGGCAGGTGTCATTTACAGGCCTGTAATGATTTGGAATATCCACTGACCATTAGCGCTGGGATTAAAGCTGCAGTTGTGAGAAACGGCCACAAGGTGGCAGCAGTTCTCCCTTACCAAATCTGGTTACTAGGGCAGCAGAGCCTCAATGGAAGTCGCGTTCTAGATTGGAATGTAGAACGGAATGTGCCAGGAGAAAGCCCCTCAAGTTTGTCTCACTACTTCTTGTTCGTGTTTTTAATTTAATTTTTTATTTTTTATTACAGCAAGTTTGAGTACAACGTTTAGCTTGTTGTAGGTGTGCAAGAGGTGGTTCTTTTACACATATACATATGTCTGTTCTCCCTGGGATCCTTTTCCCATGTACGTTATGACAGAATGTTGAGTAGTCTTCTCTTGGTACTCCGTAGGTCTTTGGTGATTATATACGTCTACTGTGTTTGTATATGTCTGTTAACCCCAATATCGTAATGAATTCAATCCTCACACCTTTCCTTTGGTGAACCATAAGTTTGTTTAATGAATCTGTGATTGCCCTTCTCCGTGGAAATATCTGCCCTGGTATCAATTTATAGGTAACACCTATAAGTGATATGATATGATATGTGTCTTTCCCTTTCTGACTTACTCCAAGTCACGTGATTACCTCTATACTCATCTACGGTGCTGCAAATGGCATTGTGTCCTTTTTTTCCTTGGCGAATATTCTGTCTTAGCGAGGTCCATTTTCTGCAATGTGATTCCCTGAGGGCTGAGGATTAGCTGCCCTGGGCAGCCTGACACTGCCGGCAAGCCCTCCCCAGGTGTGCCTGGGTTGAGGTCAATATAAACAGCACTCCAGGCAGCAATAGCCCCTGCAGCTGTGCCTGACTCCATATTCTCTGCACCATCAGCAGTCTCTGGGCTGTGCTGGTGGGAGGGTGTGAGGGTCCACGGCTTTTTGGGTGGCCCGGTGTGAGTGGGGCTCTGCTGGATTTTCGGCCGGAGTTGCCAGGCTGCCACCTGTAAAGAAGAGGATGTGTCACCCATAACTTCCACTGGAATATCTCTCCGGGCTGAGGTGAGGAAGGAAAAAAAGGAGTGGGGGCCGGGACAGGAGGGGTATCTCAGGCAGGGCAATGGAAAGCTTCCAGAAGAGCGCCCGTGGCCAGGACCATCCTGGCTGACCTGCAGGCACCAAGTTGGCCTGCCTGCTGTCGCTGGTGTGCCTCCATGGCCCTTCCTCTAGGCTTTCAAGCCCTTGTACATATTCAGGGGTTTCACCTGGGAAGGGTGGGAACAGTTCAGCAGCAGCTGGCCTGGGGCTCAGCTCACGTTTACTCACAGAGGCCTCGGCACGGTCCCCCAGCTTTGCAATAAGGACGCTCCTTGCGTGGGCAGGCGGGGCTGCGGGCTGTATGGGAGATGATTCCCCACATCTGACCAATTTTAGAATTGTTTATCACTGTAGCAAGTGCCTTGTTAGTGTTTTCCTCTGTATAACTGTTAGGTTCAGTTTTTTTTTCTTTTTTGGTTCAAGTTAGATTTTATTCCTCTTTTATGTATTTATGGATATAAGCATGGAAATAATTCATTCTTATAAATACATCAGTGTGAATGGAATAACTTTTTTTCAGTATTATTTTTACATTTTATTTTTAAAAATTTGAAATTTAATTTTATTTATTTTTTTATACAGTAGTTTATTATTAGTTATCTATTTTATGCATAAACATGTATACAGGTCAATCCCAATCTCCCAACTAATACCACCACCACCACCACATGGCTTCCCCCACTTTGTGTCCATACGTTTGTTCTCTACCTCTGTGTCTCTATTTCTGCCCTGCAAACCAGTTCATCTGTACCATTTTTCTAGGTTCCACATATAGGCATTAATATACAATATTTGTTTTTCTCTTTCTGACTTACTTCACTCTGCATGACAGTCTCTAGATCCATCAACTTCTCTACAAATGACCGTTTCATTCCTTTTTATGGCTGAGTAATATTCCATTTTATATATGTACCACATCTTTATCCATTCGTCTGTCTGTGGCCATTTAGGTTGCTTCCATTACCTCTCTATTGATAATAGTGCTGCAATGAACATTGTGGTGAATGTGTCTTTGTGATTTATGGTTTTCTCTGGGTTTATGCCCAGAAGTGGGATTGCTGGATACTGTGCTAATTCTCTTTTTAGTTTTTTAAAGGAACCTCCATACTGTTCTCCATAGTGACTGTATCAATTTACATTTCCACCAATAGCGGAAGAGGGTTCCTTTTGTCCACACCCTCCCCAGAATTTTTTGTTTGTAGATTATCTGATGATGCCGATTCTAACAGGTGTGAAGTCTTACCTCATTGTAGTTTTGATTTGCATTTCTCTAATAATTAGTGATGTTGAGCAGCTTCTCATGTGCGTCTTGGCCATCTCTGTGTCTTCTTTGAAGAAACGTCTCTTTAGATCTTCTGCCCATTTTTGTATTGGGTTGTTTGTTTTATTAATATTAAGCTGCATGAGCTGTTTATATATATTGGAGATTAAACCTTTGTCCATTGATTCGTTTGTGAACGTTTTCGCCCATTCTGAGGGTTGCCTTTTTCCATTCCCGTTTTTTTAACAAAGAAAGAAAGAAAGCAAAAGAAGCAGAACACTAATGTGCGTGAAATATGCCTCTTGAAACTGTCGTTTTGAAATATGGACGTCTTTTGAATTTTTTGGTCGATATATGACCCCAGGATTTGTTTTCAGGGCAGGTGTTATTTACTGGTCTGTAATGATTTGGAATATCCACTGACCATTAGCGCTGGGATTAAAGCTGCTGTTGTGTGAAACGGAGACAAGGTGGCAGCAGTTCTCCCTTACCAAATCTGGTTACTAGGGCAGCAGAGCCTCAATGGATGTCGCATTCTAGATTGGAATGTAGAACGCAATGTGCCAGGAGAAAGTCCCTCAAGTTTGTCTCACTACTTCTTCTTCGTGTTTTTAATTTAATTTTTTATTTTTTATTACAGCAAGTTTGAGTACAACGTTTAGCTTGTTGTAGGTGTGCAAGAGGTGGTTCTTTTACACATATACATATGTCTGTTCTCCCTGGGATCCTTTTCCCATGTACGTTATGACAGAATGTTGAGTAGTCTTCTCTTGGTACTCCGTAGGTCTTTGGTGATTATATACGTCTACTGTGTTGGTATATGTCTGTTAACCTCAATATCGTAATGAATTCAATCCTCACACCTTTCCTTTGGTGAACCATAAGTTTGTTTAATGAATCTGTGATTGCCCTTCTCCGTGGAAATATCTGCCCTGGTATCAATTTATAGGTAACACCTATAAGTGATATGATATGATATGTGTCTTTCCCTTTCTGACTTACTCCAAGTCACGTGATTACCTCTAGACTCATCTATGGTGCTGCAAATGGCATTGTGTCCATTTTTTCCTTGGCGAATATGCTGTCTTAGCGAGGTCCATTTTCTGCAATGTGATTCCCTGAGGGCTGAGGATTAGCTGACCTGGGCAGCCTGACCCTGCCGGCAAGCCCTCCCCAGGTGTGCCTGGGTTGAGGTCTATATAAACAGCACTCCAGGCAGCAATAGCCCCTGCAGCTGTGCCTGACTCCATATTCTCTGCCCCGTCAGCAGTCTCGGGGCTGTGCTGGTGGGAGGGTGTGAGGGTCCATGGCTTTGTGGGTGGCCCGGTGTGAGTGGGGCTCTGCTGGACTTTCGGCAGGAGTTGCCAGGCTGCCACCTGTAAAGGAGAGGATGTGTCACCCATAACTTCCACTGGAATATCTCAGCGGGGTGAGGTGAGGAAGGAAAAAAAGGAGTGGGGGCCGGGACAGGAGGGGTATCTCAGGCAGGGCAATGGAAAGCTTCCAGAAGAGCGCCCGTGGCCAGGACCATCCTGGCTGACCTGCAGGAACCAAGTTGGCCTGCGTGCTGTCGCTGGTGTGGCTCCACGGCCCTTCCTCTAGGCTTTCAAGCCCTTGTACATATTCAGGTGTTTCACCTGGGAAGGATGGGAACAGTTCAGCAGCAGCTGGCCTGGGGCTCAGCTCACGTTTACTCACAGAGGCCTCGGCACTGTCCCCCAGCTTTGCAATAAGGACGCTCCTTGCGTGGGCGGGCGGGGCTGCGGGCTGTATGGGAGATGATTCCCCCCCTTGACCAATTTCAGAATTGTTTACCACTGGAGCAAGTGCCTTGGTAGTGTTTTCCTCTGTATAACTGTTAGGTTCAGTTTTTTTTTTCTTTCTTGGTTCAAGTTAGATTTTATTCCTCTTTTATGTATTTATGGATATAAGCATGGAAATAATTCATTCTTATAAATACATCAGTGTGAATGGAAGACCTTTTTTTTCTGTATTTTTTTTATATTTTATTTTTAAAAAATTTGAAATTTAATTTTATTTATTTTTTTATACAGTAGGTTATTATTAGTTATCTATTTTATGCATAAACATGTATACAGGTCAATCCCAATCTCCCAACTCATCCCACCACCACCACCCCATGGCTTCCCCCACTTTGTGTCCATACGTTTTTTCTCTACCTCTGTGTCTCTATTTCTGCCCTGCAAACCAGTTCATCTGTACCATTTTTCTAGGTTCCACATATAGGCCATAATATACAATATTTGTTTTTCTCTTTCTGACTTACTTCACTCTGCATGACAGTCTCTAGATCCATCAACTTCTCTACAAATGACCCAGTTTCATTCCATTTTATGGCTGAGTAATATTCCATTTTATATATGTACCACATCTTTATCCATTCCTCTGTCTGTGGGCATTTAGGTTGCTTCCATTACCTGGGTATTGTAAATAGTGCTGCAATGAACATTGTGGTGAATGTGTCTTTGTGATTTATGGTTTTCTCTGGGTATATGCCCAGAAGTGGGATTGCTGGATCCTATGGTAATTCTCCTTTTAGTTTTTTAAAGGAACCTCCATACTGTTCTCCATAGTGACTGTATCAATTTACATTCCCACCAATAGCGGAAGAGGGTTCCTTTTGTCCACACCCTCCCCAGAATTTGTTGTTTGTACATTATCTGATGATGCCGATTCTAACAGGTGTGAGGTCTTACCTCATTGTAGTTTTGATTTGCATTTCTCTAATAATTAGTGATGTTGAGCAGCTTTTCATGTGCCTCTTGGCCATCTCTGTGTCTTCTTTGAAGAAACGTCTCTTTAGATCTTCTGCCCATTTTTGTATTGGGTTGTTTGTTTTATTAATATTAAGCTGCATGAGCTGTTTATATATATTGGAGATTAAACCTTTGTCCATTGATTCGTTTGTGAACGTTTTCGCCCATTCTGAGGGTTGCCTTTTTCCATTCCCGTTTTTTTAACAAAGAAAGAAAGAAAGCAAAAGAAGCAGAACACTAATGTGCGTGAAATATGCCTCTTGAAACTGTCGTTTTGAAATATGGACGTCTTTGAATTTTTTGGTCGATATATGACCCCAGGATTTGTTTTCAGGGCAGGTGTCATTTACAGGCCTGTAATGATTTGGAATATCCACTGACCATTAGCGCTGGGATTAAAGCTGCTGTTGTGTGAAACGGCCACAAGGTGGCAGCAGTTCTCCCTTACCAAATCTGGTTACTAGGGCAGCAGAGCCTCAATGGAAGTCGCGTTCTAGATTGGAATGTAGAACGGAATGTGCCAGGAGAAAGCCCCTCAAGTTTGTCTCACTACTTCTTGTTCGTGTTTTTAATTTAATTTTTTATTTTTTATTACCGCAAGTTTGAGTACAACGTTTAGCTTGTTGTAGGTGTGCAGGAGGTGGTACTTTTACACATATACATATGTCTGTTCTCCCTGGGATCCTTTTCCCATGTACGTTATGACAGAATGTTGAGTAGTCTTCTCTTGGTACTCCGTAGGTCTTTGGTGATTATATACGTCTACTGTGTTTGTATATGTCTGTTAACCCCGATATCGTAATGAATTCAATCCTCACACCTTTCCTTTGGTGAACCATAAGTTTGTTTAATGAATCTGTGATTGCCCTTCTCCGTGGAAATATCTGCCCTGGTATCAATTTATAGGTAACACCTATAAGTGATATGATATGATATGTGTCTTTCACTTTCTGACTTACTCCAAGTCACGTGATTACCTCTAGACTCATCTACGGTGCTGCAACTGGCATTGTGTCCTTTTTTTCCTTGGCCAATATTGTCTCTTAGCGAGGTCCATTTTCTGCAATGTGATTCCCTGAGGGCTGAGGATTAGCTGCCCTGGGCAGCCTGACCCTGCCGGCAAGCCCTCCCCAGGTGTGCCTGGGTTGAGGTCAATATAAACAGCACTCCAGGCAGCAATAGCCCCTGCAGCTGTGCCTGACTCCATATTCTCTGCACCATCAGCAGTCTCGGGGCTGTGCTGGTGGGAGGGTGTGAGGGTTCACGGCTTTGTTGGTTGCCCGGTGTGAGTGGGGCTCTGCTGGATTTTCGGCAGGAGTTGCCAGGCTGCCACCTGTAAAGAAGAGGATGTGTCACCCATAACTTCCACTGGAATATCTCTCCGGGCTGAGTTGAGGAAGGAAAAAAAGGAGTGGGGTCCGGGACAGGAGGGGTATCTCAGGCAGGGCAATGGAAAGCTTCCAGAAGAGCGCCCGTGGACAGGACCATCCTGGCTGACCTGCAGGCACCAAGTTGGCCTGCGTGCTGTCGCTGGTGTGGCTCCACGGCCCTTCCTCTAGGCTTTCAAGCCCTTGTACATATTCAGGTGTTTCACCTGGGAAGGGTGGGAACAGTTCAGCAGCAGCTGGCCTGGGGCTCAGCTCACGTTTACTCACAGATGCCTCGGCACGGTCCCCCAACTTTGCAATAAGGACGCTCCTTGCGTGGGGGGGCGGGGCTGCTGGCTGTATGGGAGATGATTCCCCACCTCTGACCAATTTCAGAATTGTTTACCACTGGAACAAGTGCCTTGGTAGTGTTTTCCTCTGTATAACAGTTAGGTTCAGTTTTTTTTTTTTTTTGGTTCAAGTTAGATTTTATTCCTCTTTTATGTATTTATGGATATAAGCATGGAAATAATTCATTCTTATAAATACATCAGTGTGAATGGAAGAACTTTTTTTTCTGTATTATTTTTAGATTTTATTTTTAAAAAATTTAAAATTTAATTTTATTTATTTTTTTACATTAGGTTATTATTAGTTATCTATTTTATGCATAAACATGTATACAGGCCAATCCCAATCTCCCAACTCATCCCACCACCACCACCCCATGGCTTCCCCCACTTTGTGTCCATACGTTTGTTCTCTACCTCTGTGTCTCTATTTCTGCCCTGCAAACCAGTTCATCTGTACCATTTTTTTAGGTTCCACATATAGGCATTAATATACAATATTTGTTTTTCCCTTTCAGACTTACTTCACTCTGCATGACAGTCTCTAGATCCATCAACTTCTCTACAAATGACCGTTTCATTCCTTTTTATTTCTGAGTAATATTCCATTTTATATATGTACCACATCTTTATCCATTCGTCTGTCTGTGGCCATTTAGGTTGCTTCCATTACCTGGCTATTGTAAATAGTGCTGCAATGAACATTGTGGTGAATGTGTCTTTGTGATTTATGGTTTTCTCTGGGTATATGCCCAGAAGTGGGATTGCTGGATCCTATGGTAATTCTCTTTTTAGTTTTTTAAAGGAACCTCCATACTGTTCTCCATAGTGACTGTATCAATTTACATTCCCACCAATAGCGGAAGAGGGTTCCTTTTGTCCACACCCTCCCCAGAATTTGTTGTTTGTACATTATCTGATGATGCCGATTCTAACAGGTGTGAGGTCTTACCTCATTGTAGTTTTGATTTGCATTTCTCTAATAATTAGTGATGTTGAGCAGCTTTTCATGTGCGTCTTGGCCATCTCTGTGTCTTCTTTGAAGAAACGTCTCTTTAGATCTTCGGCCCATTTTTGTATTGGGTTGTTTGTTTTATTAATATTAAGCTGCATGAGCTGTTTATATATATTGGAGATTAAACCTTTGTCCATTGATTCGTTTGTGAACGTTTTCGCCCATTCTGAGGGTTGCCTTTTTCCATTCCCGTTTTTTTAACAAAGAAAGAAAGAAAGCAAAAGAAGCAGAACACTAATGTGCGTGAAATATGCCTCTTGAAACTGTCGTTTTGAAATATGGACGTCTTTTGAATTTTTTGGTCGATATATGACCCCAGGATTTGTTTTCAGGGCAGGTGTCATTTACAGGCCTGTAATGATTTGGAATATCCACTGACCATTAGCGCTGGGATTAAAGCTGCTGTTGTGTGAAACGGCCACAAGGTGGCAGCAGTTCTCCCTTACCAAATCTGGTTACTAGGGCAGCAGAGCCTCAATGGAAGAAGCCTTCTAGATTGGAATGTAGAACGGAATGTGCCAGGAGAAAGCCCCTCAAGTTTGTCTCACTACTTCTTGTTCGTGTTTTTAATTTATTTTTTTATTTTTTATTACAGCAAGTTTGAGTACAACGTTTAGCTTGTTGTAGGTGTGCAAGAGGTGGTTCTTTTACACATATACATATGTCTGTTCTTCCTGGGAACCTTTTCCCATGTACGTTATGACAGAATGTTGAGTAGTCTTCTCTTGGTACTCCGTAGGTCTTTGGTGATTATATACGTCTACTGTGTTTGTATATGTCTGTTAACCCCAATATTGTAATGAATTCAATCCTCACACCTTTCCTTTGGTGAAACATAAGTTTGTTTAATGAATCTGTGATTGCCCTTCTCCGTGGAAATATCTGCCCTGGTATCAATTTATAGGTAATACCTATAATTGATATGATATGATATGTTTCTTTCACTTTCAGACTTACTCCAAGTCACGTGATTACCTGTAGAATCATCTACGGGGCTGCAAATGGCATTGTGTCCTTTTTTTCCTTGGCCAATATTCTGTCTTAGCGAGGTCCATTTTCTGCAATGTGATTCCCTGAGGTCTGAGGATTAGCTGACCTGGCCAGCCTGACCGTGCCGGCAAGCCCTCCCGAGGTGTGCCTGGGGTGAGGTCAATATAAACAGCACTCCAGGCAGCAATAGCCCCTGCAGCTGTGCCTGACTCCATATTCTCTGCACCATCAGCAGTCTCTGGGCTGTGCTGGTGGGAGGGTGTGAGGGTCCACGGCTTTGAGGTTGGTCCGGTGTGAGTGGGGCTCTGCTGGATTTTCGGCAGGAGTTGCCAGGCTGCCACCTGTAAAGAAGAGGATGTGTCACCCATAACTTCCACTGGAATATCTTTCCGGGCTTAGGTGAGGAAGGAAAAAAAGGAGTGGGGGCCAGGACAGGAGGGGTATCTCAGGCAGGGCAATGGAAAGCTTCCAGAAGAGCGCCCGTGGCCAGGACCATCCTGGCTGACCTGCAGGCACCAAGTTGGCCTGCGGGCTGTCGCTGGTGTGCCTCCACGGCCCTTCCTCTAGGCTTTCAAGCCCTTGTACATATTCAGGTGTTTCACCTGGGAAGGGTGGGAACAGTTCAGCAGCAGCTGGCCTGGGGCTCAGCTCACGTTTACTCACAGAGGCCTCGGCACGGTCCCCCAGCTTTGCAATAAGGACGCTCCTTGCGTGGGTGGGCGGGGCTGCTGGCTGTATGGGAGATGATTCCCCACCTCTGACCAATTTCAGAATTGTTTACCACTGGAGCAAGTGCCTTGGTAGTGTTTTCCTCTGTATAACTGTTAGGTTCATTTTTTTTTCTTTTTTGGTTCAAGTTAGATTTTATTCCTCTTTTATGTATTTATGGATATAAGCATGGAAATAATTCATTCTTATAAATACATCAGTGTGAATGGAAGAACATTTTTTTCTGTTTTATTTTTACATTTTATTTTTAAAATTTTTGAAATTTAATTTTATTTATTTTTTTTATACAGTAGGTTATTATTAGTTATCTATTTTATGCATAAACATGTATACAGGTCAATCCCAATCTCCCAACTCATCCCACCACCACCACCCCATGGCTTCCCCCACTTTGTGTCCATACGTTTGTTCTCTACCTCTGTGTCTCTATTTCTGCCCTGCAAACCAGTTCATCTGTACCATTTTTCTAGGTTCCACATATAGGCATTAATATACAATATTTGTTTTTCTCTTTCTGACTTACTTCACTCTGCATGACAGTCTCTAGATCCATCAACTTCTCTACAAATGACCCAGTTTCATTCCTTTTTATGGCTGAGTAATATTCCATTTTATATATGTACCACATCTTTATCCATTCGTCTGTCTGTGGCCACTTAGGTTGCTTCCATTACCTGGCTATTGTAAATAGTGTTGCAATGAACATTGTGGTGAATGTGTCATTGTGATTTATGGTTTTCTCTGGGTATATGCCCAGAAGTGGGATTGCTGGATCCTATGGTAATTCTCCTTTTAGTTTTTTAAAGGAACCTCCATACTGTTCTCCATAGTGACTGTATCAATTTACATTTCCACCAATAGCGGAAGAGGGTTCCTTTTGTCCACACCCTCCCCAGAATTTGTTGTTTGTACATTATCTGATGATGCCGATTCTAACAGGTGTGAGGTCTTACCTCATTGTAGTTTTGATTTGCATTTCTCTAATAATTAGTGATGTTGAGCAGCTTTTCAAGTGCGTCTTGGCCATCTCTGTGTCTTCTTTGAAGAAACGTCTCTTTAGATCTTCTGCCCATTTTTGTATTGGGTTGTTTGTTTTATTAATATTAAGCTGCATGAGCTGTTTATATATATTGGAGATTAAACCTTTGTCCATTGATTCGTTTGTGAACGTTTTCGCCCATTCTGAGGGTTGCCTTTTTCCATTCCCGTTTTTTTAACAAAGAAAGAAAGAAAGCAAAAGAAGCAGAACACTAATGTGCGTGAAATATGCCTCTTGAAACTGTCGTTTTGAAATATGGACGTCTTTTGAATTTTTTGGTCGATATATGACCCCAGGATTTCTTTTCCGGGCAGGTGTCATTTACAGGCCTGTAATGATTTGGAATATCCACTGACCATTAGCGCTGGGATTAAAGCTGCTGTTGTGTGAAACGGCCACAAGGTGAAAGCAGTTCTCCCTTACCAAATCTGGTTACTAGGGCAGCAGAGCCTCAATGGAAGTCGCGTTCTAGATTGGAATGTAGAACGGAATGTGCCAGGAGAAAGCCCCTCAAGTTTGTCTCACTACTTCTTGTTCGTGTTTTTAATTTAATTTTTTATTTTTTATTACAGCAAGTTTGAGTACAACGTTTAGCTTGTTGTAGGTGTGCAAGAGGTGGTTCTTTTACACATATACATATGTCTGTTCTCTCTGGGATCCTTTTCCCGTGTACGTTATGACAGAATGTTGAGTAGTCTTCTCTTGGTACTCCGTAGGTCTTTGGTGATTATATACGTCTACTGTGTTTGTATATGTCTGTTAACCCCAATATCGTAATGAATTCAATCCTCACACCTTTCCTTTGGTGAACCATAAGTTTGTTTAATGAATCTGTGATTGCCCTTCTCCGTGGAAATATCTGCCCTGGTATCAATTTATAGGTAACACCTATAAGTGATATGATATGATATGTGTCTTTCACTTTCTGACTTACTCCAAGTCACGTGATTACCTCTATACTCATCTACGGTGCTGCAAATGGCATTGTGTCCTTTTTTTCCTTGGCGAATATTCTGTCTTAGCGAGGTCCATTTTCTGCAATGTGATTCCCTGAGGGCTGAGGATTAGCTGACCTGGGCAGCCTGACCCTGCCGGCAAGCCCTCCCCAGGTGTGCCTGGGTTGAGGTCAATATAAACAGCACTCCAGGCAGCAATAGCCCCTGCAGCTGTGCCTGACTCCATATTCTCTGCACCATCAGAAATCTCGGGGCTGTGCTGGTGGTAGGGTGTGAGGGTTCACGGCTTTGTTGGTGGCCCGGTGTGAGTGGGGCTCTGCTGGATTTTCGGCAGGAGTTGCCAGTCTGCCACCTGTAAACAAGAGGATGTGTCACCCATAACTTCCAAAGGAATATCTCTCCGGGCTGAGGTGAGGAAGGAAAAAAAGGATTGGGGGCCGGGACAGGAGGGGTATCTCAGGCAGGGCAATGGAAAGCTTCCAGAAGAGCGCCCGTGGCCAGGACCATCCTGGCTGACCTGCAGGCACCAAGTTGGCCTGCGTGCTGTCGCTGGTGTGCCTCCACGGCCCTTCCTCTAGGCTTTCAAGCCCTTGTACATATTCAGGTGTTTCACCTGGGAAGGGTGGGAACAGTTCAGCAGCAGCTGGCCTGGGGCTCAGCTCACGTTTACTCACAGAGGCCTCGGCACGGTCCCCCAGCTTTGCAATAAGGACGCTCCTTGCGTGGGCGGGCGGGGCTGCTGGCTGTATGGGAGATGATTCCCTACCTCTGACCAATTTCAGAATTGTTTACCACTGGAACAAGTGCCTTGGTAGTGTTTTCCTCTGTATAACTGTTAGGTTCAGTTTTTTTTTTTTTGGTTCAAGTTAGATTTTATTCCTCTTTTATGTATTTATGGATATAAGCATGGAAATAATTCATTCTTATAAATACATCAGTGTGAATGGAAGAACTTTTTTTCTGTATTATTTTTACATTTTATTTTTAAAAAATTTGAAATTTAATTTTATTTATTTTTTACAGTAGGTTATTATTAGTTATCTATTTTATGCATAAACATGTATACAGGCCAATCCCAATCTCCCAACTCATCCCACCACCACCACCCCATGGCTTCCCCCACTTTGTGTCCATACGTTTCTTCTCTACCTCTGTGTCTCTATTTCTGCCCTGCAAACCAGTTCATCTGTACCATTTTTCTAGGTTCCACATATAGGCACTAATATACAATATTTGTTTTTCTCTTTCTGACTTACTTCACTCTGCATGACAGTCTCTAGATCCATCAACTTCTCTACAAATGACCGTTTCATTCCTTTTTATGGCTGAGTAATATTCCATTTTATATATGTACCACATCTTTATCCATTCGTCTGTCTGTGGCCATTTAGGTTGCTTCCATTACCTGGCTATTGTAAATAGTGCTGCAATGAACATTGTGGTGAATGTGTCTTTGTGATTTATGGATTTCTCTGGGTATATGCCCAGAAGTGGGATTGCTGGATCCTATGGTAATTCTCTTTTTAGTTTTTTAAAGGAACCTCCATACTGTTCTCCATAGTGACTGTATCAATTTACATTCCCACCAATAGCGGAAGAGGGTTCCTTTTTTCACACCCTCCCCAGAATTTGTTGTTTGTAGATTATCTGATGCTGCCGATTCTAACAGGTGTGAGGTCTTACCTCATTGTAGTTTTGACTTGCATTTCTCTAATAATTAGTGATGTTGAGCAGCTTTTCATGTGCGTCTTGGCCATCTCTGTGTCTTCTTTGAAGAAACGTCTCTTTAGATCTTCTGCCCATTTTTGTATTGGGTTGTTTGTTTTATTAATATTAAGCTGCATGAGCTGTTTATATATGTTGGAGATTAAACCTTTGTCCATTGATTCGTTTGTGAACGTTTTCGCCCATTCTGAGGGTTGCCTTTTTCCATTCCCGTTTTTTTAACAAAGAAAGAAAGCAAAAGAAGCAGAACACTAATGTGCGTGAAATATGCCTCTTGAAACTGTCGTTTTGAAATATGGACGTCTTTTGAATTTTTTGGTCGATATATGACCCCAGGATTTGTTTTCAGGGCAGGTGTCATTTACAGGCCTGTAATGATTTGGAATATCCACTGACCATAAGCGCTGGGATTAAAGCTGCAGTTGTGAGAAACGGCCACAAGGTGGCAGCAGTTCTCCCTTACCAAATCTGGTTACTAGGGCAGCAGAGCCTCAATGGAAGTCGCGTTCTAGATTGGAATGTAGAACGGAATGTGCCAGGAGAAAGCCCCTCAAGTGTGTCTCACTACTTCTTGTTCTTGTTTTTAATTTAATTTTTTATTTTTTTATTACAGCATGTTTGAGTACAACGTTTAGCTTGTTGTAGGTGTGCAAGAGGTGGTTCTTTGACACATATACATATGTCTGTTCTTCCTGGGATCCTTTTCCCATGTACGTTATGACAGAATGTTGAGTAGTCTTCTCTTGGTACTCCGTAGGTCTTTGGTGATTATATACGTCTACTGTGTTTGTATATGTCTGTTAACCCCAATATCGTAATGAATTCAATCCTCACACCTTTCCTTTGGTGAACCATAAGTTTGTTTAATGAATCTGTGATTGCCCTTCTCCGTGGAAATATCTGCCCTGGTATCAATTTATAGGTAACACCTATAAGTGATATGATACGATATGTGTCTTTCACTTTCTGACTTACTCCAAGTCACGTGATTACCTGTAGACTCATCTACGGTGCTGCGAATGGCATTGTGTCCTTTTTTTCCTTGGCGAATATTCTGTCTTAGCGAGGTCCATTTTCTGCAATGTGATTCCCTGAGGGCTGAGGATTAGCTGCCCTGGGCAGCCTGACCCTGCCGGCAAGCCCTCCCCAGGTGTGCCTGGGTTGAGGTCAATATAAACAGCACTCCAGGCAGCAATAGCCCCTGCAGCTGTGCCTGACTCCATATTCTCTGCCCCGTCAGCCGTCTCGGGGCTGTGCTGTTGGGAGGGTGGGAGGGTCCACGGCTTTGTGGGCGGCCCGGTGTGAGTGGGGCTCTGCTGGACTTTCGGCTGGAGTTGCCAGGCTGCCACCTGTGAGGAAGAGGATGTGTCACCCATAAGTTCCACTGGAATATCTCTCCGGGCTGAGGTGAGGAAGGAAAAAAAGGAGTGGGGGCCGGGACAGGAGGGGTATCT